>NW_017619754.1:130000-218807 GCF_001879475.1 Ipomoea nil
AAGAACCTTTTGACTTTTCAATACTTGCCCACATTGATGGGCAAACAATTATGTTTATAAGAGGATCATTGTTCCTCTTATATAGATGAGCTCTCTCTTTTCAAACATTTTCAATGGGGGATCAAATTTTGATCCGACGTCATTTACAAAGGGAGCCGGTGGCTCGCCTTTGTCTTTTTTTTTTTTTTTTGTTAATTTTAATTTTATTTTGTATATAGTTTTGTTTGGATTATTATTGTTGTTGTTGTTGTTGTTATTGTTGTTGTTATTGTAATTTGATTATTTGGCAAATTCGTCAAAATTTTAAGAAATTCGTCTATTTAACACTTTATATTTAACCAAAACACCAAAAATATTATTTAATAACTTAGCAATTTGCTCCAAACTACTAAAAACTAAAACAACTCATATACATTTTGGGTTAATAATCTTTCTCAAACCCCCTAATAATTTTTTTTTTAAAAAAAAAAACTAAAATAAGAAGCCATTAACATAAGGTTTCTTAAATAAGAGCCTTTTGACACGTTGGGCTTCAATAGGTTTGAGAAAGTTTACATGTAACAGGGTCAATCGAATAGTTATGCTGTGGAACCGTGTCCACATTACACAGTTCTATGTTTATTATTACTGAACTATATGTTCATTATTATAAAGCTATATATTCATAATTTTTGAACTTCATATTCATAAGTATTGAACTCTATATTCATAATTGCAGAACTCTATGTTCATAGTTACTCAACTATATGTTCATAATTATAAATATATATATGCATAATTTTTTAACTTCATATTCACAATTATTGAATCACTATATTCATAATTACATAATTATATGTTCATAATTATGTTCACAACATCATGTTCATAATTATTAATTATTAATTTTTATTGCCTAATACAAATTGTCAATTATAAAATATTATTTATGGTAATTATTGTATGCCATGTAATACTAAAGTTGTTAGGTATAATTTTTATAATTAAGGTATAATATTATTAAATCAAAATTATTAAAAATATATAGATCCACGTTAAGAAAACCTTATTAATTTCGGATATTAAAACTATATATTTAAATCTATATATTTAGATTAAAGTTGAAGTTATAAATAATTAAGTTTCAATAAGTTTATTTATTCCCTAAATTATATATGAGTAATAATGAATATTTTTCTATATTAGATTATGCTTATATATGATTTACCCGTATTAACGATCACTATATTAGATTAATATATAATTCTTTTAATATATAATATACTATATTATTAAATCTAAACATATGGTTAATATTTATTCAATATTATTACGAAAGTATTACAATTATAAATTTTATTATATTTTAAATGGCTTAGCATATCGAAGCAAACATGGTAAGTCAATAACATTATTTCACATTAGAAAAATAATATGTATATATGTATATATTTTACCAAATTAAAAATATTTTTTTATTCAGTTGACTCATTTGTGAATTTGTTTAAAATAAAAATCGTGTAATAATTAGCATATGTATTAGCATAATTAATTATTCCATAGACTAAATATTTTTAAACCATTTGACTCATTAAGAATTATCCAGTATTACATACTTATAATTAGAATATTCATTACCATATTTTAAATATTTTTTATTCAATTGACTCATTAATGAATTGGTTCCAAAAATTCCATTTAATATTACCATAATAATATGTCCATAATTAAATAGTATATATTGTGCATTATTCTTCTCCATTTTGTATTACCATAATTAATTATTTCAGAGTGTAATTATTTTTTACTCAACTGACTCATTTAAAATTATCCGGTGCTACATACTTATAATTAAAATAGCTATTATCGTATTAAAAATGTTTTTAATTAAATTGACTCATTTATGAATTGGATAAAAAAAATTCCGTGTAATATTAGCGTATATCAATTTTCAAAATTAATTAGTCTATATTCTACCATATTCTTCTACAATGTCTATTAGTATAATTAATTATTCAATAATCTTAATATTTTTTATTCAATTGAGTCCTTTTAAATTATCTGAAACTACATACATATAATTAGAATATATATTACCTAAATTAAAATATTTTTTTATTCAATTCCTAGATTTAGGTAATATGGTTTTTAAACATATTTTATTAAATTTTAAACATATTTTATTAAATTGAATCACGATTGTCTGTACATGGTTAGCAAATGAGAATGTTTTAGTATGGTAACTAATTAGAATCATAATCATAATAATCATATTTTAATATATTTCGTTTTTGTATGTTTTTATATATTTCGTTTCTTTGTATGGTAACGATTACGATACTCATGATTCTTTGTAGGATTTGAAATTTTTAATTACTAAAATTACTAAGATCTAATAATATGTAAATGGTGATTACCATATTTAATAATATATGGTTGTGAGTATAATATATATTCCTAACATGTTTTCTTTCAATACACGGTAATCTATATGAAGTGAAATGTTAAAATATAATAATATGTACACGGTGATTATTGATTACCATATTTAATAATATATGCTGATAATTATAAAATATATATATATATATATATATATATATATATATATATATATATATATATATATATATATATTATAACAATTATATATGGTTAATTAATTAAGAATGGGAAGAAATCAGAATTACCAATCACCTTGATCATTTACCACATGCATAAACTCAATATAGAGTTAAATTAGTAAAAGTATAAGTATATTACAAAAAATCTAACCATATTTAATAATCTATATATTATAAAGTAATTTATTAATTGTTAATTAATTACGTTAATAAAAATTTGCACACAATAATATTTTGTTTTATTTAATCTATATATTATAAAGTAATTAAAATCTATATATTTAATAATCTATATATTATATTGATATTAATTAATAAATGACCTTAATCTGAACTAAGGGGTAATATTCTGTTTGATTCAATTATATACCTTAGTAAAAATCATTACATGGTATATGTTAAAATAAATTTGATTCAATTGATTTAATTAATTACTAAAAACGAACACGTAACATGTATGGTAACCCGTTATAGTTGATTTTATGCAATTGTGTAATTAGTTTGAATTACACGGCTTAAAAAATAATAAACTGTACACTGTAATTATAATATTTAATATAATATATTGTGTACACGGTAATATTGTGTTTTAATTTATTAATTACCTTAGTATAAATTTGTACATCGTATATGTTTAAATTGATGTTATTGAATTGAGTAATTAGTTTGAATTATAAGAATTAATGCTATTGACTTTATTACATTGTATTAATATAAATTTACAATAATAAATTATTAATATAAATTTACAATTATAAATTTGTATAAGGAAAAACATATAAACTTCTGGTAAAAAAAAATTAAAAATCTCTCCATTACCTAAATTAAAATATTTTTTTATTCAATTCCTAGTACGTACTTCAATCTCAATATCTCATTGCCTACATCTTTATTTGTATATTGGTAAAATTACAAAAGTGCTAGTACGTACTTCTTCCTCTATATATATATATATATATATATATATATATATATATATATATATATATATATAATGGATGATATTATAGAAATTTCTTTAAGTTTTGGGAGAAAAATTTGGCTAGAAAGATTTACTTTTAACTATATATAGATATTAATTTTTATTGCCTATACTTCATCCGTCCCTATCCAAACTTTATCCACTTGAGGAGCAACGAACTCTATTGCTTTCCGATCAATCTTTCTAGATCTGTATCTTCTCCACAAAAAATAAACAAAAAAAAAAGAATATATCAACATTTTTATTACAAACCACTTTTCTTATTTAAATATCGGAAAATCCAAAACAAAACAAAACAAAATCCAAAAAGAAAAAAAAAACTAAGATAATGAAAACCTCACCCGTGCAAATCACGTATCAGCCTCAACTGTGGAAGATCACAGGATGATTAACAAAAGTCAATGAAATGATGGAGAAGATATGGGGTGGAGAAGCCTTACCGATGTGGAGAAGGAAATGATGGGAAGGCTAGGAATTATAAATTTGTATTTATAATTAGAAAATACTAATTTAAAAGGAAAGTATAATAATTTATTTATTTAAGATATTATTATTATTATTATTATTATTATTATTATTATTATTATTATTATATTATTATTATTATTAGATTACATAAATGCCCCTAAGTTTTGGGGGGAAAACTTGCTAGGAGGATTTTACTTTTATATATATATATACTAGTATACTAGTACTAGTATTTGCGCCCGTGCGATGCACGGAATGAATTTGTTGTAATATATTAAGAATATTTGGATCGATATATAATTATTTAAATTAGAACATCAAAGATTATATAGTGCAATTGAAAGTATGGTTTGGATCATTTATGTGTTTTTATGTTATTAATTGCTCAAATTAATAGCTAATATGTAAATGTACACATGCGGTGCTGTAACTTTGGAGATTTTATTTATCATTGTTCAGTACTTTTATAAATTAATCAAATGTGCTCGTTCTCTAGCAACTCAGTTATAAAAATGAATTGATATCCTAATTTATTTGTATGGAAAATATATTTTTTGTCTAGATATATAGCAATTTTGCCATTTAAAAAAACATAATATCACAGATTGTATTTACAGACTATTGAAACCTCTTTGTAGACAACATTGATAGTAACAACACAATCTTGTCTATCTTCGTCTAGAGCTAACACCTTTAGTCCCAAAGGATGAGTGACTCGGGTAAAAATATATAATGGTAGAATTTCAGTCAATTAGTAATTCTTTTATATTTTCAGTCAATTAGTAATATCAAATTCATTTTCAGTCAATTATTCTTTTTTATTTTTAGTCAATTAGTCAATTAGAATATTAGATGTATTGATATTTTTACCTAATTTCTGTTCCAGTTTTAATTGATGATGTAGAATATTTTTATTGAAATATTTTCTTTGTATTTTTAATTTACTTTTACTATTGTTTAAAATATGCATTTACTATTGATGATGTAGAATATTATTATTGAAATATTTCCGTCCAATTTTTAATTTCTGTTTCATTTTTTAATTAAAATGCAATGATCTATCAATTTATTTTTTCATTTCAATTATGGATCATTTTTTATTTGTAGTCAATTATTAATATTCATTTCCTTTTATAATTTCAGTCAATTAGTAATATCAGATTCATTTTCAGGCAATTATTCTTTTTATTCTCGGTCAATTGGTCAATTAGAATATCAGATGCAGTGATATTTTTACCTATCCGAACCATTTTTAATTGATGATGTAGAATATTTTTATTGAAATATTTCCGTTCCATTTTTAGTTTACCTTTACTATTGTTTAAAATATGTCTTTACTATTGATGGTGTAGAATATTATTATTGAAATATTTCCTTCTCATTTTCTATTTACTTTTACTTGATGATGTAGAATATTATTATTGAAATATTTTTGTTCCATTTTTAATTTCTGTTCCATTGCTTAAAATTGTGAAAGATTTATGATATAGTTGTGTTTTGATTTATTCTACTATGTAATATTATTGTGAAAATTAAAATGCAATAATCTGACAATTTTCTTTTCAATTTTAGTCAATTATGGATCATTTTTAATTTTCAGTTAATTATTAATATTCATTTCTTTTCCACTTAACCTAATTTCTGTTTCTTTTTTCATTTTTAATTTTCAGTCAATTATTAATATTCATTTATTTTTCAATTTACCTCATTTTTGTTCCATTTTTAATTGATGATGATGTAGAGAATTATTGTGAAATATTTCTGTTCATTTTTTAATTTACCTTTGCTATTTACTATTGTTTGAGCGGGAAATCAAGTAAATAGAATTTTGTTTTTAATTATATTATAGATTATAGATTTTCCAGCAATCCAAACACTATGGATAAAGAAAAGTCATTTCATTAAGAAAATTAAAACTAATTAAATTAAATCTAATCATGCTATATTTATTTGTAATTGTATATTAATTTCATTTTGAAATCGTTGGTTCACATATTTGAATTATTTATTTTTTCGTTAATTATTATAAACAAAAATGATACTATACTAATTAATTTATGATATTTATCAAATTGTATTTTTAAAAAAATATAAGATTTACACATGTTATGAGGGGTTAAAACATATTTTAAAATTATTTTTTATTAGTAAGTATTTTTATTTTTAAAATATTTTCCAGCGGCCCACACACTCCCTTAGTCTACCATAAAAAATTGATAAAGAAAAGTCATTTCATTAAGAAAATTAAAACTAATTAAAGTACATCTAATAATGCTATATTTATTTGTAACTATATATTAATTTTATTTTGAAATCATTGGTTCACATATTTGAATTATTTATTTTTTCTTTAATTATTATAAACAGAAATGATATTGTACTAATTAATTTATGATATTTATCAAATTGTATTTTTAAAAATATAGTGTTTTACCGGCAATTTATATCATGCACCAGGGCGCGCATTGCATCGTGCGTCCTGATGCAATACATAACTGTATAAAAAAATACACATAATTGTATAAATAAATACACATAATGATATAAACAAATACACATAATAACGTCAACCCCCTTCCGCGCCTCCCAAAACAATGTCGGTTTGGGAGGCGCGGGACGCACAGTGCTGCGCGCGTCGTGGTGCAGGGTATAACGATTGTGTTTTACCCGTGCGTTGCACGGATTTTTTTTTTTTTTATGAATTTAAAATTAAAAATAGAAAATAATGAAAATATATTATAATGTACAATATAATAATATAGTTGGATTTTTATATATTTGGTCAAGTATCTATTTTCATAACATACAAAATTTAAATTTAAATTTTGTATGGTTAATATAATCTCTAATCATGTACATATTAAGATAAATTTATTGAAAAATTCACATAATTAAGTTTATTTATTCCTAATTGTATTTCATATATATTATAATTCTAAAAATATGAATACTAACTAAGAGAATTGTACTTCGAAATCAATAAAAAAAAATGTAAATTCTAAATTTTGTATGAATAAATTTAAACTCTAATCGGACACATTTCCTTATATGATTGTATAATACATTGTATATACACATAATATTTATTAATATGTATATAGAAAAATTCTATAATATAATTTCAATAATTATAATTTATATTGATAGATTTATAATTAAAAATTACATTTAGAAATTTAAAATGTAGCATTTAAATATTGTATGATTATTATAGTGTATAATTGTATGTAAAATTATAAATATTCATGTTTTGTTAATTTTATACTTTCATTTCTTTAATTATATTTCATATTTTATTAATTATAACTTAATAAAATTGTCACAAATATTTTTAGGGAAGAAATATTATATTTTTTTGTTTCAATAATTATATTAATTATAATTAATAAATATTGTGGCAATTACCAAAATAATTTCATTAATTATATTAATTCTAATATTTGTTCTCTTCCAATATTTAAACACATTACTATAAAATTATCATAATAATTACACGAAAGAAGGAAAGAAAATTATTAAAATAATTACCATTAATATTAAAAATTAATTATATATTAATGTAAGTATAATTTCTTTTATGCCAATAATATTATACATTAAGTATATATATATATAATTATTGAAAAGAGGATATAATTTTAAAAAGTAAATTATTAATTAGATTACATAATATAACTGTCCTACTAATTGATTTCATACTACTATGTATAATTAATATATTTGAATTTTTTTAAAGCTAAATACCTATTAATTACCTTAATAATTGAGATAATTTTTAGTCAATCAACATTCAATAGTACTAAATGTATTACTTCACATTTTTATAAATAAGATATAATATTATTAAATCGAAATAATTAAAAATAATGTGTCCATATTACAAAAGATTTTATAATAGTAATTTTTATTGCCTAATAGAATTTGTCAATTGTTAAACATTGTTTATGGTAATTATTGTATGACATTTAATACTAAGATTATCAGGTATAATTTTTATAATTAAGATATAATATTATTAAATCAAAATTATTAAAAATAATGTGTCCACAATATAAAATAAATTATACTTGTCTTAAATAATTATTTATTAATATAAATTTATAATTATAAATTTGTATCCGAAAAAACATAGCAACTGAAATTTCTGGTTAAAAAAAATTTCTCTCCATTTTTTTGTCACCAATTTATAGGTAGAGAATGTGAGAATTATAAATTAATAATATAAGTTTCATTTTCCATTTCCTTTTCTATTCAGTCAATTAGGGATTTTTATAATTTTCAGTCCATTAATAATATACGTTTCCTTTTTCAATTTGCATAATTTCACTTTCGTTTTCCAAATCCGTGTTTCATCTGTTATTCTCATACATAATATTCACGTTACTATAAATTGATTAGCAATTAATACATTTACAATACCATAATTATGCAATATTACCAATTAATACATTTTAATTAATTTACATTAAACATATGCTTACCAAATAAGATTTATTAATTATTTGACTAAAAATATAAAATATTTAATTAATTTAGTACACGAGTTTGGACGTGAAAATGATGTAGGATGATTTTACTTTATATATATATATATATATATATATATATATATATATATACACACACGTTCATATGAAATAATATTACCATACATACTTGTTAATATTTTGATTTATTAAATTGGTTACAGTTCATATTATGGTATGAATAATTCTTATGCAATATACAATTTGGCAACTCAATTAATATTAAGATTTAGCGCAATGAACATATTTCGTCTTGTGTACTCATTTGACCGGAAATATGAAGGTTGGTTCAATAAATCGTAAATATTACCAATTGTTTGGTTAGAAAATAATCTTTATCAAATAAAAAGTAATTAAATTGATAAATTATACTTAAAAGGTAAATATTATGGGTAATTTTCTTATATATAAACCTTTATTGAATTATTTTATTATAAGGAGTGAAAAATTTTATACATAAATTGTTTTATAATTTATTTTGATCTTGAGGTCACACACACACACATATATATACACACTGTAAATATTACAAAATACTTGGTTATAGAATAAGCTTTATTAAGTTATATATAAATTAAAAATGATTAAATTGTTAAATTATACAAATTGGAAAACTCTTAACAAAAAATTAGCAAAAATGTAACCACATCCGTAAATTTGATTCTATTTCGTAAATGATTTATAAAAATCTGTGTGATTTTATTTCAAAAATTTCAAAGAATAGTGCAAGAGTAGTAGTAAATTAAGGTAAATATTACCCAAAATTCTCAAAACCAAAAACATATTTGATCTTATTGAGAAGTGAGAAATGCCTATTACATAACAATAACAAAATATAAAATTATAAGTGAAGTTGAATGTTGGAATAACTATACAATCTTTAGAGCTATTAACATATCCATCATTATTTGAATCACATTCTTTCGAAGAATATGCATATGTAGAAAAGTACCATGAATTTGTAGTGTAAAAAAAAAATGTTGTAAAACAACCATATGCATAAACTAAAAGTTTTGAAATACAAACTATTAAAATTACGATCATAGTACCAAAAAAAAAAAAAAAAAAAAAAAAAAAAAAAAAAAAAAAAAAAAACCTCTTTATCATGGACTACACACTCTATAGAGTTTATTGTTTCAAAACCTCTTGCCTCTGGAAGATGAACAACACGGAGCACTCCAACATTGATTCTATTCCAAATGAGTGTAGGATGAAGTTGACTACCAACAATTTCGTTGTGACTTCCTGCTACAACAATTAGACAATTATATTATTTTTAAAATAAATATATAAAAAAATAAAAGAGAAATAATTTTAAAAAATAAATGTAGTGTCAACTATTATATAATAATAATGCATATTACATGTAAATTTATAAATTCGTTGTAATTGTCAATGCTTAACATCATTGTAGTTTACAGGGCCGTATTTTAAGTTTTGGTGGCCCTGTTCTAGTAAATAAATGTGGCCCTACCAAAATCATAATTTTTAAAACTAATACATGCAAGTTTCGAACCTTTGACCTCCAAGTTAAAATACAATAAATACACATTCTTACCATCTCTTCATGAAACCTTTAAAGTTTAATTGAAAACTTTTTAATTTTTATTTTTAAACTAGCTAGGTAAAAATTAAATATTGAACCTCTAAAATTTGGGGCCCCTCTAAAATTGGGGGCCCTGTGCGGTAGCCCAGCTTGCACAGCCTAAAATCCGGCCCTGGTAGTTTATCCAGTTATTGTGCGTACCTTCTACAACGTGGGCACACGTGGTGTTGGAAGTCATCAACTCTCCTTAATGCATGTAAATAGTTGCTCAGAACCATTTCAATTGTCTCTATATTTGTATCCTGCAATATTTGCAAAAGATGCAGAAAAGAAATAAGAACATAAATTAAGAATTATGCCATTGGAAAATGAAAGACGCAATACATAACTCACCCCAGTACAAAAAGGAAGAGTTATAATTTTTCTAGTCACTAATCCATTGTATTTATAGGTAGAGATAGAGAATGTGAGAATTAATTTCTTTTTATATTTTCAATCAATTTGCCTAATTTCTGTTTCCTTTTTTCATTAGAATCCTTTTATATTTTCAATCAATTAATAATATCAGTTTCCTTTTTTTTAATTTATATTGACTGGATTTCACAATGGTATATTGGTATTGCATAATATTACCAATTAATAGCTTTTATAACATTTCCATTTTATATTTGCTTACCAAATAAGTTTTATTAATTTGACCAATAAAATATTTCATTAATTTGACTATAAAAGTTTGAGCGGAAAATTACATAGGAGGATTTTACTTTTATATAGATATAGATATAGATATAGATTTATATTGACTGGATTTCACAATGGTATATTGGTATTGCATAATATTACCAATTAATAGCTTTTATAACATTTCCATTTTACATTTGCTTACCAAATAAGTTTTATTAATTTGACCAATAAAATAATTCATTAATTTGACTATAAAAGTTTGAGCGGAAAAATTACATAGGAGGATTTTACTTTTATATATATATAGACTAGTATATGCGCCCGTGCGATGCACGGAATGGATTTGTTGTAATATATTAAGAATATTTGGATTGATATATAATTATATAAATTAGAATATCAAATATTATATAGTGCAATTGAAGGTATGATTTGGATCGTTTATGTATTTTTATGTTATTAATTGCTCAAATTAATAGCTAATATGTAAATGCACGCATGCGGTGCTGTAACTTTGGAGATTTTATTTATCATTGTTCAGTATTTTTATAAATTAGTCAAATGTGCTCGTTCTCTACCAACTCAGTTATAAAAATGAATTGATATCCTAATATATTTGTATGGAAAACATATTTTTTGTCTAGATATATAAATTTTGCCATTTAAAAACCCATAATATCACATATTGTATTTACACACTATTGAAACCTCTTTGTAGACAACATTGGTAGTAACATCACAATCTTGTCCATCTTCGTCTAGAGCTAACACCTTTAGTCCAAAAAGATGGATAACTCGGGTGAAAATATATAATGGTAGAATTTCAGTCAATTAGTGATCCTTTTATATTTTCAGTCAATTAGTTTTCAGTCAATTAGTGATCCTTTTATATTTTCAGTCAATTAGTAATATCAGTTTCATTTTCAGGCAATTATTCTTTTTTATTTTCAGTCAATTAGTCAATTAGAATATTAGATACATTGATATTTTTACTTAATTTCCGTTCCATTTTTAATTGATGATGTAGAATATTTTGATTGAAATATTTTCGTTCATCTATTTATAATTTACCTTTACTATTGTTTAAAATATGCATTTACTATTGATGATGTAGAATATTATTATTGAAATATTTTCGTCAAATTTTTAATTTCCTTTCCATTTTTAATTAAAATGCAATGATCTGTCAATTTCTTTTTTTCATTTCAATTATGGATCATTTTTTATTTGCAGTCAATTATTAATATTTATTTCCTTTTATAATTTCAGTCAATTCATAATATCAGATTTATTTTCAGGCAATTTTTTTTTATTTTCAGTCAATTAATAAAATAGAATATCAGATGCAGCGATAATTTTACCTATCCGAACCATTTTTAATTGATGATGTTGAATATTTTTATTGAAATATTTCGGTTCCATTTTTAATTTACCTTTACTACTGTTTAAAATATGTCTTTACTATTGATGGTGTAAAATATTTAATCGAAATCATTCCTTTCCATTTTTTTATTTTATTTTACTTGATGATGTAGAATATTATTATTGAAATATTTCGGGTTCATTTTTAATTTCTGTACCATTGTATAAAATTGTGAAAGATTTATGATATAATTATGATTTGATTTATTCTACTGTGTAATATTATTGTGAAAAATTAAAATGCAATAATTTTACAATTTTTTTTTTCATTTTAGTCAATTATGGATCATTTTTTATTTTCAGTCAATTATTAATATTCATTCCCTTTTCCAATTAACCTAATTTCAGTTTATATTTTTCATTTTTAATTTTCAGTTAATTATATTCATTTATTTTCCAATTTACCTAATTTTTGTTCCATTTTTAATAAATTATGATGTAGATCATTATTGTAAAATATTTCTGTTCCTTTTTCAATTTACCTTTACTATTTACTATTGTTTGGGTGAAAAATCAAGTAAATAGAATTTTACTTTTAATTATGGTATAGATTTTCCAGCAATCCAAACACTCCCTCAGTATCCTAAAAACGGATAAAGAAAAATCATTTCATTAAGGAAATTAAAACTAATTAAAGTAAATCTAATCATGATATATTTATTTGTAACTTTATATTAATTTCATTTTGAAATCATTGGTTCACATATTTGAATTATTTATTTTTTCTTTAATTATTATAAACAGAAATGATATTGTACTAATTAATTAATGATATTTATCAAATTGTATTTTTTAAAATATAGTGTATTTCTCGTGCGTTGCACGGAATTTTTTTTTATATTATGAATTTAAAATTAAAAATAGAAAATAATGAAAAGATGTTATAATGTACAATATAATAATATAGTTGGACTTTTATATATTTGGTCAAGTATCTATTTTCATAACATACAAAATTAAAATTAAAATTTCGTATGGTTAATATAAAAATCATGTACAGATTTAGATAAATTTATTTAAAAAATTCACATAATTAAGTTGATTTACTCCTAATTGTATTTCATATATATTATAATTCTAAAAAAAATGAATACTAACTAAGAGAATTGTACTTAGAAATCAATAAAAAAATGTAAATTCTAAATTTTGTATGAATAAATTTAAACTCTGATAGAACGCATTTCCTTATATAATTGTATAATACATTGTATATACAGACATTTATTAATATGTATATAAAAAAATTCTATAATATAATTTCATTAATTATAATTCATATTGATAGATTTATAATTAAAAATTAAATTTAAAAATTTAAAAAGTAGCATTTAAATATTTTACGATTATTATAGTGTATAAGCGTATATATATTTTTTAAAAATATATAAATTTTCATGTTTTGTTTTTTTTTTTTTTTTTGAATGTTACTGGCCCTATTACATTGTAGTATCTGTTCATATACTTTCTCAACCTACTGAAACACAAAGAACCAATAACGCCTCCACTGAGGCTCGAACTCGTAACCTTCCAAATGGAAGTCCAACCCGGGTACCATTAGACCACATGTTTTGTTAATTTTATACTTTTATTTCTTTAATTATATTTCATATTTTATTAATTATATTTTAATGAAATTGCCACAAATATTTCTAGGGAAGAAATCTTATATTTCTCAGTTTCAATAATTATATTAATTATAATTACCAAATATTGTGGCAATTACCATAATAATTTTATTAATTATATTAATTATAATATTTGTTCTCTTTCAATATTAAAATACATTACCATAATAATTACACGAAAGGAAAGAAAAATTATTAGAATAATTATCATTAATAAAAATTTTGAAATTATATTAAAAATTAATTATATATTAGGGTAAATATAATTGGATTAATATTTGATGCACCGTCAGTGTATAGATGCTATACACCGGTGGTAAATGAGGAGATGACACATCATTAAAAACTAAAAGCAATACTGATTGAGTCCTTTTATGCAAAATAACTAAGATTTGTATTTTTTAAGAAACTTCTTTTATTTTTAATTAACAAAATATATATTTTTTCCTAAACATATTTCTTACTTAATTATTATATATATCTAATTATTTAATTATTATTAATGAAATATTAATAACTTGCACGTTAATTAACATAATGCATCACATATTAATTCATTAGTTAATTATTACATTAATCCATTATTTAATTACAGGATTAATCCATTAATGTTAATTAACCTGTAAAGGAATTCTAATTAACAATAGTGTTAAATACTTTCAAAAAAAACAATAGTGTTAAATAACAGGTTCTTTACTCAAACTATTATAATTAAGAATTCTAATTGATATCTAAAAATAAATTTCTAAATTATTATATTTATAATTAAGAATTCTTTAATTTTAATTAATAAAAACCATATAATTTCCTATATCTATATTAATAACTCCTAAATCTATTTAAACCCCTAAACTCTTAAATTTAAATTATAACCTTAATTACTATTAGAAACAATTCCAATATCTTGTATAAAATTGCAATATATATTCAATAATGTAAAAAATCAACACTTAATCAAATATTTTGTAATAGTCAAATTATTGGATATTGGTGTGTGGAGTGTATTACATTGTAACTTTTTAGGAGCGTTATGATGTGCAACCGTGTGCACACGGTTGCAAAAACGATGTCGTTTTGACATCCGACTTGAACAAAAAAAAAATCAGTTTCGATTGCCGTTAACGGCGTTATGTTGTGCCATATAACGCCGTTAACGACAATCAAAACTGATTTTTTTTAAGTCGGACGCGTCGTTTTTAATCAAAACAACGCCGTTTTTGCAACCGTGTACACCATGCATGGTGCACAGGATTGCTCGGCATAATTTGCGAACTTTTTAATAATGGATTAATCCAATAATTAACTAATGAATTAATATGTGATGCATTATATTGTGTTAATTAACGTACAGGTTATTAATCTTTCAATAATAATAGTTACATAATTAGATATATATAATAAAAAATAATAATTAAGTAATAAATATGTTTAGGAAAGTATATGTATTTTGTTAATTAAAAATAAACGAAGTTTCCTAAAAAATACAAATCTTAGTTATTTTGCATAAAAGGACTCAATTAGTTTTAGGACTATAGGATATTGACACCTGGCTGCTACGTGTCACCATCTTATCCTCCTCCTCTTCTTGGTAGTTTGTATTCTGTTTCTGATTCTGATTAGCATTTAGCTTCATCTCTTCTTTCTTGTATCTCTTGTATAAAAGGGACCTTTGGTCCTCCAGTTGCAAGTTAATGAAACAGTTACTCTTTTTTTCATCTTCTTCCATTTCGTGAAATGGTATCAGAGCAAAGAGATTGAGAACTCACTCAATCTGCTCCAATGGCGGTCCAACCTAATCCAATGACGGCGTGGCCTTCGATCGGAGAACGAACCACACCGGGAAATTACACTACGGCAGATCCAACAGCAAATCAAGCTACTGGAAATCCAAATCCGATCCCCTCGTCTTCCACAACTAATGCCAGAGAGGTAAAATTTGACCCTCAGGCTCACTCAAATCCTTACTTCTTGCACATGAATGAAAATCCGGCACTGGAATTAGTCTCATTCCAGTTAGATGGCTCAAACTACCATCCTTGGGCCAGAGCCATGACTATGGCCTTATCCTGTAAAAACAAGGTGGCCTTCATCAATGGAACCATTACAAAACCGAGCATGGATAATGTAGAAAAGTAGCTTGCCTGGGAAAGATGTAACAATATTGTTGGATCCTGGATTGTGCGAACCCTAGCTCCAACAATTGCACACAGCGTATTGTGGATTGATACAGCTTGTGGTATCTGGAATGACCTCAAGAGGAGGTTCAATAAACAAGACCTCTTTCGCATTGCAGAGATCAATTGTGAAATTTACCAAACTAAGCAGAGAGACAGTTCACTGAATGAGTATTTCACTAGGCAAAAGTTATTGTGGGATGAATTGAGTATTCTTAGGCCCTTGATGAGTTGTACCTGCAATGTTAAATGTGAATGTGGCAAAAAGATTGATGAATTGAATGAATACTCTAGAAAAGATAAGCTATCCATCTTCTCGATTGGATTGCATGAGAAGTACACAGGAGCTAGGAACCAAATTATGCTTATGAGGCCTTTGCCTGATGTTAATGAAGCCTATTCAATGATTTCTCAACAAGAAAGACAGTTTCAAATGGCTGATATTGGCTTTGGAAGCCAACTACAACAAACTGGGGAAAGTAACACCACAGGCAGTGTGTTTATGGCTAGAACAGATGGAAACTCTCAGGCAGGGTTCAAGAAGTTTTCAACAACAAATAAAAGACCTGTGTGCACACATTGTGGCTACACAGGGCATACAGAAGACAAATGCTATAAGAAGTATGGGTATCCCCCAGGCTGGAGACCTAAATCCAAGAATCGAGGCTATGCAAGTGCAAATCAAACACAAGGATCATCAACACACCAGCAGACTAACAGTAATGGGGTGTCATTCACTCATGATGATTTTGCAAGGTTTCTTGAGTTCATGCAGTCCAAGAAACCAACCAGTGAGAGCTTGAATTCACCTTTTGATCAACCCCCAAAGGCTCTAGTCAACACTTTATCCACTGGTTTCCAGAATGAAGGTATGCTTCCTTCACTCAACTCTGTTAAAATCAACAAGAATGACTGGATTGTGGATAGTGGTGCTACCCACCATATTATTTGTGATTTGGAAATATTAAGTGATCAAAAGGAAGTCCACAATTTACATGTTGATTTGCCAAATGGCCAACAAGCTGCTATTAGCTTTACTGGATCAGTTCATCTGTCTGCTGAGCTTATTTTGCATAATGTGCTTTATGTTGCTGGTTTCCATTATAATCTGATTTCAGTAGGAGCTCTTGCTAAGAACACCAAATGTGTCATAGAAATGCAGTCTGATAAGTGTGTTATACAGGATGCTATCCATGGGAAGGTGATTGGAAGGGTTGAGCTGAGAAATAGCCTATACTACCTAGTCTTTCCAGTTGAATATTTGTCTGTATGCAATTCCATTTCAATTGCCAGGGCTCTTAGGTTTCAGGCCAATCTTCCAGAGAAGTTTTGGGGGGAATGTGTTCTACATGCTGCTTACATAATAAACAGGCTCCCATTAACTGCTCTAAACAACAAGATTCCCTACCAAGTCCTAATGAAGAAAGTACCTCAGTTCCAACACTTAAGAGTTCTTGGATGCCTAGCCTATGCTACTGTGCTAGGACCTAAGTCTAAGTTGGATGCAAGGGCTAGGAACTGCATCTTCCTTGGCTATGCTAATGGTGTGAAGGGCTACAAGGTGTATGATCTCAAATCCAAAGAAATGTCTATATCAAGAGATGTGATTTTTTGTGAGGACATTTTTCCTTTCCAGCAGGTTGATGATGCAGGGAATGGAACCCCTCAGATCATACTTCCCACTGATGGAACTATTCCCATTGAGTTTCCAGAAATTCCCCAGGGACAAGCCACTGAATGTAGAATCCAGACAAGTTCTAATTCTGGATGTGAATCTCCTGATGAGCAGAATGTTGAGCAGACTCATTCATGGAGTGGGACAAATGAGCAGATATATGATGATGAGCAGGTGTCAAATGAGCAGGTGTCTGATGATGTGGCTCATATCCCTCCCTCTGAGATTCCCCAACAACAAGTTAATAGAAGGTCAACCAGGCAGAAACAACCTCCACATTACTTACAAGACTATGTATGTCAAAGTACATCTGTAAAGACATCTCCCCATGACATGTGCAAAGTCCTCAGTTATGACAGACTGTCACCACATTTTCAATCCTTTGTTATGAACATTTCCTGCCAAGTTGAACCAAAGAATTACCAAGAGGCAGCAAAGTATGAATGCTGGACAAAAGCCATGAAAGAAGAGATTAGTGCACTGGAAAAGAATAACACCTGAGAATTAGTGGATTTGCCCCCTTCCAAAAAGCCAATTGGCTGCAAGTGGGTCTACAAAATCAAATACAAGTCTGATGGCACTATAGAAAGATATAAAGCAAGACTTGTGGCAAAGGGGTATACTCAAACACTTGGTATTGATTATTTAGATACCTTCAGTCCAGTAGCCAAGATGACCACCATTAGAGTCCTCCTGGCAATAGCAGCAGCAAAGAACTGGCACCTCCACCAAATGGATGTCAACAATGCTTTCTTACATGGGGATTTAAATGAAGAAGTATATATGCAACCACCACTTGGATTTCCTGGCACAAATAATGGGAAGGTCTGCAAGTTAAACAAGTCATTATATGGGCTGAAACAAGCCAGTAGGCAATGGAATACTAAGATGAATATTGCCCTACACAGTATGGGATTTAAGCAATCCATGACTGATAGCTCCTTGTTTACCAGAACGAAAGAAGGCTCTTTTGTGGCACTACTAGTCTATGTGGATGACATTGTTGTGACCAGTTCTGACTTAGAGGCCATTCAAGAGGTAAAAAGACAGTTGAATATAAACTTCAAAATAAAAGATTTAGGGGCTTTGAAGTACTTTCTTGGTTTGGAAGTGGCTAGGCAAAGCAAAGGTATTGCTGTTTGTCAGAGGAAATATGCCCTTGAGTTACTCAATGATGCTGGTTTCACCAACTCCAAAGCAGTTCACAGCCCCACAGTTCCATCCCACAAACTTAGCAAAAATGATGGAGAACCTCTAGCAGACAATTCTCAGTACAGGAGGCTTGTTGGTAAGTTGTTGTAACTTGTATCTGACCATCACAAGACCAGACATTAGCTTTGCCACACAACAGTTGTCCCAGTTCCTTGACAACCCCACTCACCTTCATCTACAAGCTGTCCATAGAGTATTAAGGTACATCAAGGCAGCTCCAGGCCAAGGCCTATCTTTCCCTTCCTCTTTTGATTTACAGCTGAAAGCTTTCTCAGATTCTGATTGGGGGGCCTGCTTGGACACAAGGAAATCTGTTACTGGTTTTTTCACTTTCCTAGGGGATGCCCTGGTCTCATGGAAGTCAAAAAAGCAAGCCACCATTTCTAAATCATCATCAGAGGCTGAGTATAGAGCCTTAGCAACAACAACATGTGAAGTCCAATGGCTATGCTTTCTGCTTGCAGACTTTGGGGTAATCCAGACTACTCCTGTGGCTATGTATTGTGATAGCAGGTCTGCCATTGCTATTGCAGAGAACCCTGTGTTCCATGAACGTACGAAACACATAAAACTGGATTGTCACCTAATTAGAGAGAAGCTCAACAGAGGAGTAATCAAGCTGTTCCATGTATCATCTGCAAATCAGCTAGCTGATACTTTTACTAAGGCACATTGTCCAAGTTCTTTCCACAATTACATTTCCAAGCTTGGATTGTTAGATTTGTACAATCCAGCTTGAGGGGGGCTTTTAGGACTATAGGATATTGACACCTGGCTGCTACGTGTCACCATCTTATCCTCCTCCTCTTCTTGGTAGTTTGTATTCTGTTTCTGATTCTGATTAGCAGTTAGCTTCATCTCTTCTTTCTTGTATCTCTTGTATAAAAGGGACCTTTGGTCCTCCAGTTGCAAGCCAATGAAACTGTTACTCTTTTTTCATCTTCTTCCATTTCGTGAAAATTAGTATTGATTTTAGTTTATGTGTCATCTCCTCATTCACCGCCGGTGTATAGCATCTATACACCGATGGTGCATCAAATATTAATCCAATATAATTTATTTTATGCGAATAATATTATACATTAAGTGTGTGTGTGTGTGTGTGTGTGTGTGTGTGTGTATATATATATATATATATATATATATATATATATATATATATATATATATATATATATATAATTCTATATTGATAAACATAGTATGTGTATATACTTTAAGAAAATATTAATTATTGAAAAGAGGATATAATTTAAAAAAATAAATTATTAATTAGATTACTTAATATAATTGTCCTACTAATTGATTTCATACTACTATGTATAATATTTCATATATTTGAAATTTGTTCAATAGTACTAAATGTATTACTTCAAATTTTTATAAATAAGATATGATATTATTAAATCGAAATAATCAAAATAATGTGTCCATATTACAAAATATTTTATAATAGTAATTTTTATTTCCTAATAGAGTTTGTCAATTATTAAACATTATTTATGATAATTATTGTATGTCGTTTAATACTATAATTATTAGGTAGAATTTTTATAATTAAGGTATAATATTATTAAATCAAAATTATTAAAAATAATGTATCCACACTATAAAATAAATTATAGGTCTTAATAATTATTTATTAATATAAATTTACAATTATAAATTTGTATACGAAAAACATAGAAACTGAAACTTCTGGTTAAAAAAAAAAAAAAAAAAAAAATCTCTCCATTTTCTTTTCTCTTTCTTCACCGTCACATTCACACTCTCTCTAGCAAAATGAGAAAAGGCCTTCATCTACAGCGTCCTCACCCCTTAATTCGATTTAGCTTTTGCTTGATTGTTGTTTTGTCAAGCGAACCACATAAACCCTTAATGCTGCTTCATCCGAACACTCCCGGTCCCATAGGAAAAAAAAGGACCACCACCTATTGTGTATAGACACCATTACAACCAAATTTATTTGTTCTCTCTAGTCATTTTCTATTACATTTAACACAATACATAAGCTCTACATCATGAACAGTTAATTTCTTAGAAGTATAATACCGTTCACCAGTGCTTTCAATACCAACTATACTGGCAGGAACATAAGAATCCCCCACCTACAAATTTTGGACAGTTAATATGATACAATAATAACTAAATAAAATTAAAATAACCTCTTCTTGGCTATACAAATCTTCAATAGTGCTTATAACGACATCACCAATGGACCCATAAGAGAGTGCAGATATATACAATGCTGCGCCACAAATCCCACATGGTTTTCTACCAGTCTGCAATTAATTTAAAAAGTTCATGAGAAAGGTCACTTAGACATCACAAAATCATTCATCTATCAACTAAAGAGAGTTATTTTTAAAGAAAACCTGCATCCAAAATCATGATTTCTTACCGGCAGAGAAATAAGGGAATGAGAGAGTCACCAGCAATGAAGAATTACATTTTTTTTGTCACCAATGGATTGTATTTATAGGTGGGAAATGTGAGAATTATAAATTAATAATATAAGTTTCATTTTCCATTTCCTTTTATATTTTCAGTCAATTAGGAATTTTTATAATTTCAATCCATTAATAATACACGTTTCCTTTTGTTTAATTTTCATTTCGTTTTCCAAATCCGTGTTCCATCTGTTATTCCCATGCATAATATTCATATTACTATAAATTGATTATCAATTAATACATTTACAATACCATAATTATGCAATATTACCAATTAATACATTTTAAGCATTTGCTTACCAAATAAGATTTATTAATTATTTGACTAAAAAATATAAAATATTTAATTAATTTAGTACCCAAATTTAGGCGTGAAAATGATGTAGGAGGACTTTACTTATATATATATATATATATATATATATATATATATATATATATATATATATATATATATATATATATATAAAATATTTAATATAATAATAATGTAATAGAAATAAAATTATATACGGAAGTAACGCAAAAGAAAAATTGGTTTACATATATATGCATTAAGACAATTTGGATTAATATGCATTTATGTTTAGGCATGAATAAAGGTAATAATAATAGATTCAATCTATATAATAATATATTTGGTAAGCTTTGGTAAGTAAGTAGGTATAGAATATATTTGGTAAGCTTTGGTAAGTAAGAAGGTATAGAATATATATATATACACGTATAAGATATATAAATTGAATGATATTATAAAAATGCCTCTAAATTTTGGGGGAAAAACTTGGCTCTTATGATTTTACTTATATATATATATATATATATACTAGTATTTACATTATTGCGATGCACGGAATGAATTTGTTGTAATATATTAAAAATATTTGGATCGATATATAATTATTTAAATTAGAACATCAAATATTATATAGTGCAAGTGAAGATACAATTTGGATCATTTATATCTTTTGATGTTATCATTGCTTGAATTTAAGCAAATAATTGCTCAAATTAATAGCTAATGTGTAGATATACACGCATGCAGTGCTGTAATTTTGGAGATTTTATTTATCATTGTTTAGTATTTTTTTTATAAATTAGGCAAATGTGCTCGTTCTCTAGCAACTCAGTTATATGAATTAATTTCTATCTTAATTCATTTGTATGAAAGATTTTTTTTTTTTGCCTATATATATATATATATATATATATATATATATATATATATATATATATATATATATATATATATATATATTTATATATAGAAATTTTGTCATTTAAAAAAACATAATATCAACAATTTTATTTACACATTATTGAAACATCTTTGTAGACGACATTGGTAGTAGCGACACAATCTTGTTCACCATGGTCTAGAGCTAACACCTCCATTAGATCAGGATGGGTGACTCGGGTGAAAATATATAATGGTAGAATATTAGTCAATTAGCAATCCTTTTATATTTTAAGTGATTTAGTAATATCAGATTCATTTTCAGCCAATTATTCTCTTTTATTTTTAGTCAATTAGAATATCATTGATATTTTTACCTAATTTCCATTCCATTTTTTATTGATGATGTATAATATTATTATTGAAATATTTCCGTTCCATTTTTAATTTACATTTACTATTGTTTAAAATATGCATTTACTATTTATGATGTAGAATATTATTATTGAAATATTTCCGTTCAATTTTAGTTTCCCTTCCATTTTTAATTAAAATGCAATGATCTGACCATTTTTTTATATTAGTCAATTATGGATCATTTTTTATTTGCAATCAACTATTAATATTTATTTCCTTTTATATTTTCAGTCAATTAGTAATATCATATTCATTTTCAGCCAATTATTTCTTTTTTATTTTTAGTCAATTAGCCAATTAAAATATCAGATGCAATGATATTTTTACATAATTTTTGTTTCATTTTTAATTTACATTTACTTGATTATGTAAAATATTATTATTGAGATATTTCCATTCTATTGTTTAAATTTGTGAAAGATTTATGACATAATTGTAATTTGATGTATTATAATGTGTAATATTATTGTGAAAATTTTAAATGCAATTATCTGACCATTATCTTTTCTATTTTAATCAATTATGGATCATTTTTTTAAGACAATTATTAATATTCATTTCCTTTTTCAATTAACCTAATTTTTGTTCTTTTTTCTATCTTTAATTTTCTGTCAATTATTAATATTCATTCCTTTTTCCAATTTACCTAATTTTCATTCCATTTTTAATTGATGATGTAGAATATTATTGTGAAATATTTTTTCTTTTTTTTTTCCATCATTTTTTATTTTACCTGTATTATTTACTATTGTTTGGGCGGGAAATCAAGTAAATAGAATTTTGTTTTTAATTATAGTATAGATTTTTTTTTTCTTTTTATATTGTTTGGGCGGGGAAAATAAGGAAGAGATTTTTGTTTTTAATAATAGTATAGATTGATAATCTTTTTATATTTTCCTATTTAACTGCTTATTATTAGTATTAACCAGTGAATTTCATTTCTTTTTCCATTTTTAGTGAATTAAGGATCCTTTTTTATTTTTCTATTTTACTGCTAACTTTTAATTTTTCTAATTATTATTAGTATTAATTAATCAGTGAATTTCGTTCTCTTTTCAATTTTTGATAAATTAAGGATCTTTTTTATTTTTTAAATTTTTAGTAAGATTTTTTTTACTGTTATCCTTATTATGACCCTTTTTTTAAAACAACATTTCATTTCCATTTTTCATTTTCATTGAATTAAGAATCCTTTTTTATTTTTCAATTTTACTCAATATTATTAGTATTAATCATTGAATTTCGTTTCTTTTTTCATTTTTAGTGAATTAAGGATCTTTTTTTTTCTATTTTACTGCTAACATTTTTAATGATTATTATTAGTATTAATTAATCAGTGAATTCCGTTTTCTTTTCTAATTTCTCTCGTGAATTAAGAATCTTTTTTTTTATAAAAATTTTGGTAGGATTTTCTATTTTTTTTTACTATTATGGTCCTTATTATGACCCCTTTTTCACAACCTTCTATTTTTTTTCCATTTTCATTGAATTAAGACTCTTTTTTTATTTTTTTTTTATTTTACTTATTATTAAAATTTCGTTTATATTTCCATTTTTAGTGAATTAAGGATCCTTTTTTATTTTTATATTTTGCTACAAACTTTTTTTACTGATAGAATTCTGTTTCCTTTTCTATTTTTTGTGAAATAAGGATTTTTTTTTCTATTTTACTACTAACTTTCTTACTAATTATTATTAAGATTATTAATTGGTAATTTTTTCCCATTTTTTATTGTTTGAGTGGAAAAGTAAGAAATGATGATTTTGTTTTTAATAATAGTATAGATTTTTAGTGAATTAAGGATCCTTTTTTATTTTTCTATTTTACTGCTAACTTTTTTACTGATTATTATTAGTATTAATTAATCAGTGAATTCCGTTTTCTTTTCTATTTTTCGTGAAATAAGAATCTTTTTTACTTTTCTAATTTTTGGTAGGATTTTTTTTTATTGCTATCCTTATTATTACTTTTTTTTTCACAATATTCCATGTTTTTTTCATTTTCATTGAATTAAGACTCCTTTTATTTTCCTATTTTATTGTTTATTATTATTAGTAATACTCGGTAAATTCCGTTTATATTTCCATTTTTAGTGAATTAAGGATCTTTTTTATTTTCCTATTTTACTACAAAAATTTTTTACTGATTATTGTTAGTATTAATTAATCAGTGAATTCCGTTTTCTTTTTTATTTTTCGTGAATTAAGGATTTTTTTTTCTATTTTACTACTAACATTTTTATTAATTATTATTAGTATTATTAATTGGTAAATTTTTTTCCTTTTTTATTGTTTGGGCGGGAAAGTAAGAATGAGAATTTTATTTTTAATAATAGTATAGACTTATATTGATAGATTTATACTTTAAAAATTATTAGAAATTTAAAAAGTAGCATTTAAATTTTGTATGATTAGTATAGTGCATAAGCGTATGTATGTATTTGAAATTTTTATAAATGTTTATATTTTGTTAATTTTATAATTTCATTTCCTTAATTATATTTCATATTTTATTCATTATAATTTAATGAAATTGTCAAAAATATTTTCACATAATAAATCTTATATTTCTCAATTTCATTAATTAAAATTACCAAATATTGTGGCAATTACCATAATAATTTCATTAATTATATTAATTATAATACTTGTTCTCTTTCAATATTTAAATACATTACCATAGTAATTACACGAAAGAAGAAAAGAAAAATTATTAGAATAATTACCAATAATAAAAATTAGGAAATTATATTAAAAATTAATTATATATTAAGGTAATAATAATTTATTTTGTGCCAATAATATTATATATTAAGTATAAAAATATATATGTATATAGATTACCATAATAATTACACCAAAAAAGGTAATAATACATAATTATTAGGCAATAATATTAATAATTAATTTTTAAGACAAGTATAATTTATTTTGTACTAATAATATTATACATTAAGTGTATACACACATATTAAGTGTATATTGTATTAATTATACTATTTTGACATTTTGTACTAATAATATTATACATTATTTTGTACTAATAATATTATACATTATTTGTTAGTTCAGATCCGTGGCTTAGTCCTCAGTCTCTATCCTTAACTTCTATGTTTTTGGTGTTGAAACCAGGGTTCTGTTTTGTTTTTCGTATACATCTTGTAATTATCTCAGAGGAATAAAGAGAAAAAAAAAAAAAAAGAATCACTTTCCGGTTCGGCAAAACGCTTCGTTGCCTGTGAGGAGAAGAAGAGTTTGATTTCTGATAAGAAAAACGTCGGCCCTTCCTTGCTGCCGAAAAATTAAGAAATCAGCTTTGTAGTCAATGTTACACGGGTCTCCATCAACGCCCAATCCTTAGGATCCAACGGCACTAAAAACACTTCAAGCTACAATTGCAAAATAATAATAATAATAATAATAATAATAATAATAATAATAATAATAATAATAATAATAATAATAATAATAATAATAATAATAATAATAATAATAATAATATTAATAATAATAATAATAATAATAGTAATAATAATAATAATAATAATAATAATAACAACAATAATAATAATAATAATAATATTATTATTATTATTATTATTATTAATCTTGAAAACTGTAAAAAAATATTTACATTTTCATGAGTGCAACACCAATATATGATTCCACAGAGAGAACAGGAAGAAGAGGGAACCAGTGCAAAAGGAAAAATTATGATTTCCAAACTCACCAATCCATTGTATTTATAGATAGAAAATATGAGAATTATAAACTTGTATAATTTTTCAAAAAGGAAAGGTGTAATTATGTAATATTATCAATTAATAAATTTTAATTAATTTCCATTTTACATTTGCTTACCAAATAGGTTTTACTACACAAGTTTGAGCGGGAAAATAAAATTGGAAGATTTTGTATATATATATATATATATATATATATATATATATATATATATATATATATATATATATAGATTATGACGTTCATGAAATTTGAATAATTATGGTAATTAAAGAATGTATATTATTCTTAATTAAAATAATATGTGTATGATTAATTTTGTTTAATTATTGACGTAATATGTGTATGTTTAATTTTTTTAATTATGGCCGTAATATGTGTATATTTAATTTCATTTAATTATGTCTAATATGTGTACCATTAATTTTATTAATTGATTAGATATAATCTATAGTACGACAAGTATTAAAAAAAAAACAGTTTTAAAAAAATATAATGTGTGAATTAATTTTTTAATTACCATAATTATTAAGATTTTATTCAAAAATAACCACTAGCATAATTTTATATGTGTAATAATATGTGAATTAAAATAATTTACATAATTGTATGGACGAAATACTATGTGAATTAGCCTAAGAAATAAGCATAATTTCATGAAAATAGAAAAATTGTAATTCTCTCTAACCATATAAAAGAATTTGTTAATTAGTTAGAAATTATGTAAGAGTAGAATTTTGATATCCTCCAACCAAACGGGCTTTAGTCTTTGTAATTTCAAATCATATGAAAAAATGGGATCAAATTTATATCTAAATATATGATAATTAAATTTACCAATTTTAAACTGCATCATTTGTAAATCTGTAATAATCGATTCTGAGTTTGTGACTTGAAGAAGAAAAAACAACCCTCTCCCCCTCTCACAAGAGTCAAAGACATATTTGGGGGAAAAATAGTCAAAGACATACACGGATTGTGTGGGCAAATATCAACAATCTCGTACCCAGTCGCCATTACTATCATTAACTCCTTATGATTGCCAACTACACCCTCTGACGAGTGACTGGAGCCGATTTTCCACCAAATTTCATAGCCAAGTGGGATTTCCCTTTCTGCATTTATTACATTCTTATTGATAAACCAGAAAGAAGTGAACAATCTGTCCAGAATCAGAGATATGGCTCTCGTACAATGCTCCTTCCGATTCTCTGCTCTTTCTGCCTCCGGGTCATCTCAGAACCGCACGTGTCTCCTTCCCAGGGCGTTGAGCTTCAGATATGAGCAAAGTCCAGCTTTCCTGTCGAATACCCAGATTAGGAGGTGCTCTTCTGTTCTCTCTGCATTGCCTAATTCAACCAAGAATTCTTCATCCATACCCACTTTTAGTCAGGTAAAGGTTTGATTTTTATTTTCTGTTGTTTCCCCTTCTCTTGAATGAATCCGAACTATAATCTGTTAGGCTGGCAGCTTTGACCCTTGTTTAAGAAAAGGTGAAATGAGATTTGGAATGGATCAAAACCATGGTTGCTTGATGGCCTATTTGTAGAATCTGTTTCAGGCAATTTGTGTTCTATGTTTGATGTAACAAATTGGGATTTTTTTTTTTTTACTGGATTATTGTTGTCATATGTGTTTTACCTTATTCAGGCAATTTGTGTTCTATGTTTAATGTAACAAATTGGGATTTTTTTTTTTCTGGATTGTTGTTTTCATGTGTTTTACCTTATAGACTGATTATTGATTTGTTTTGGGGTTTTGTTGGATTTTATATGTTAGTTGATTGAGACTTTGATTAGTGGAAAAGACTTGACTGAATCTGAAGCTGAAGAATCCCTTGATTTTCTGTTGGATGGTGCTGACGAGGCACTGATTAGCGCCTTTCTTGTTCTCTTGAGGGCTAAAGGAGAAACTTATGAAGAAGTATGTATCATCTTTCTATGATCGACTTATGCATTGATGAATTGTTTGATGCAAATGTCTGGTTCAATATTCCGAGAGTTCGATTTTGAATGGTTAGGTGGTGGGAATGGCAAGGGCTATGATAAAGCATTGTAGAAGAGTTGAAGGATTAGAAGGTGCAGTTGATATTGTTGGCACAGGTGGTGATGGTGCAAACACGGTTAACATTTCTACGGGTGCTTCAATTCTTGCTGCGGCTTGTGGTGTCAAAGTTGCAAAGGTTGACAAAGCTCCTTCGTTCTAATAGCGTTAAATGGTTTTTTTTTTTTTCCCATTTCCTTCTTGATTTTTAATCCTTTAACGCCTTAATGATAATCGGGGCTGAAAACTACTTTGATTTCCTTGCAGCAAGGAAATAGGTCTAGTTCATCTGCTTGTGGGAGCGCCGATGTGCTGGAAACACTAGGGGTTGCTATCGAGCTAGACCCTGAGGTTTGTATTAAATCCAGAATTAATATAATTTTTTGGGATACATCTAACAAAATTGTTAGTAAAACATGTTTATCTATTTTTTAAACATATAAAAGCTATTCAAAAAAGGGTGTAGTATCAAGAGATTTTGTAGGTGTTATCAAACAATTGTCACACTTTTTTTGTTTACTACATTGGCAATGGTCAGGTGAAGTTGTGTAACACGAGGTTTTAGGGTGGAAAAGAAAACAAAGTTTATAGCCCAAGCCTCTGGGTATAGTATTAGGTAGAATTAGTTGGACAAACGTGATATACTTTTACATGGATAGCATGTGCGCTAAACTTTAAGATTGTTAATCATTTTCTTTAGTGCATTTAAATAAGACCGTTGAACCGTTTGGGTAATAAAGCTCATTACGATGTACTGTATTATATATATTTTTTTCCTATAATGGTTATGGTGACTAGTCTCTCTCATTGTTGTTGGGACAGGGGGTTAAGAAGTGTGTAAATGAAGCAGGGATTGGCTTTATGATGTCTCCCATCTACCACCCTGCAATGAAGATTGTTAGTCCTGTCAGGAAGAAACTCAAAGTCAAGACGATATTTAATATCCTGGGCCCGATGTTAAATCCAGCCAGAGTGCCTTTTGCTGTCATTGGAGTAAACAAAGAAGACCTCGTGAGTTCCATTATATCCTTTCTCTCCCACCCCCACTCCCCCGATTTTTTTTATTTTATTTTATTTTTTTTTCGTTTTTTCTGCTTACGAGTTCACTCCGACTTGCTATCTGCATACGTATCTTCTGAAAGAATCGATGTGTTTTAGGTCCACAAAATGGCAAAAGCAGTTCAACGGTTTGGGATGAAAAGAGCATTGGTTGTTCACTCAGAAGGCCTAGATGAGATGAGCCCTCTTGGTAAGATTATCGGTTTTGGTAGAAAACATAAAATTCAGTGTGAGCTAGTTTATAGTATCGCTATCTTTTCTTGAGTTTTAAATGCGTGATTAAAGTTCCTAATTCGACAATGCTTCCTTGCAAATGATTCATGTAAACAGGGCCTGGCTTAATCGTCGATGTTACCCCTTCTAAGATTGAAAAATTCCCATTTGACCCATGTAAGTATCTTGCTTCCATTCAATCAAGTTCAAAATTTTCTTGCAAGTTGCCATAGTTTCTTACACACAACTAAATGAAAAGTCCCTGCCACTCGTACTCAGGAGCATGAATTCCAATGGTGCCCTTACATTTCTGTTTCTACAAATTAATCTAACAAGATGATATCATTGGACAGTGGACTTTGGCATTCCGCGCTGCACTTTGGAGAGCTTGAAAGGCGGACCCCCGGACTTCAATGCGGCGACACTTAGGCGAGTGCTACATGGTGAAAGTGGTCCAATTGGCGATGCATTTGTAAGCCCCTCTGTTCTTATATTCATTGATACAACTCAGCACAAGTTTGGTACTAAGTAGCTTTTCTTCAACTTTGCACATGATAATAATAACGGAAGACCAAACACCTCTAAAAAATCCAACACTTCCCCGGACCCTGGACTGGTGGGAACTTCATGGACCGAGCTTCTCTATTTCACATAATCCCAACTTATCGTGAAAATGTTTTTTTGGTCACACCACAAGGTGTCCTGAGCAGGTCCTCTAACTGTAGGATGCACCTTTAAGCCCGTACCATACTCAGACTAATCCCTATTCGCACTGGCTCGACCCAATTAAGGGGCAAAGTGCTGGCCAGATTGATTTTTCCATACGAGAGGGGTTGGCGAACTCCCGACCTCTCTTAAGGAATAAGAGTGCACGGCCACTCACGCCAACCAAGCTGGTTACTTATCGTGAAAATGTTGACAGGTACTGAATGCAGCCGCAGCTGTATTTGTTAGCGGGCGTGTAGACAGTCTGGGTGAAGGAGTGGCTCTTGCTCGAGAAACGCTGCTTTCTGGCAAAGCTGTGGATACTCTTGATCTGTGGATACAAGTTTCAAAAGTAATGAGAACTTAATCCTAGCAATTGCTTTAGATATAGAATGAATCTCTTACTTGCTCTTTTCATTGTTTTTTTCAGAATGTCAAAGAATCATCACTTCTCAGTGCTCCAGTCTCAGCATGAATTGTTGATGGAAAAAAGTTGGATTATGATGTACTATAGGTGACAAGAATATGAGACTGCACTGTTTCCTTCAGGAATACTATACTATTAAGAAAAAGGAAATAATATTAGTAGGCTTTAGTATATTTGCGGCTGTTATTGGTTCAGTTTGTAGAGAAACTGGTCCCATTTTACAAGGAAGTTTATTGGAGGCTCACAAGTGCCTAATTTTGTTTTTCTATGAACAATCTTTTATGTTTTCACCAAAGTCTATTGAGTTATTGTCAATTTTACTTCAAAAAATACACAATCACTATTAAAACGTGTACATTAAATAACCTCAATAGCTTGTAAATCACTTTTAATTTCACAAATTTAATCATATTATTTAGATGATGAGAGAAATGAGTGTGTATCAAATAAAGTCTAATAGTTCACAAATACACAAAAGAGATAAATCATACTAAGTTCCAATTTTATGTTTCAGTGCAATAAATTTAGCTGCACATTTATAGATCCTGTTTGGTTCGCGAAAAATATTTGAAAGAAAATGAAATTGAAATTCCATAGAAAAAAATTACTAAGAAAATTAATTACAATTTTTAGTTGGTGAAAAAAAAATTAGTAAGAATATTAATTCTGTTATTTGGTTGAGGTTGAAATTGTAAGAAATAATGAGTATAAAGACTAAAATGCCCTTAAATTAATAATAATAAAAAGGAAAATAAGGGTCAAATAGGCCATCGAACTGCACTCAATAATGCAATTAGGCCACCGAACTTTAAAAAGCTACAATTGGATCCTTGAACTAACGAATTCTATTCAATTAGTCTAATTTGTAAGTTTCCATGTTGTTAGCAGGTTATCCCTTTTCAAAAAAAATTTTAATTATTATTTAAAATAATTATTTAATATTAATAATTAAAAAAAAAAAAAAAAAAAAAAAAAAACAGATCGACACGCCGGAGACGAAGAAGGTTTCTTCGTCTCCGGCCATGGAGACGGAGTTCTTCGTCTCTGGCTGGAGACGGAGTTCTTCTTCGTCTCCATGGCCGGAGACGAAGAATATCTTCGTCTCTATGGCCGGAGACGAAGAGACTCTTGACGAAGAGTTTCTTCGTCTCCGGCCAATGAGACGGAGTTAACTTCTTCGTCTCTGGCCGGAGACGAAGGAACCTTCTTCGTCTCCGGCCAGAGACGAAGAAATTAACTCGGTCTCCATGGCCAGAGACGAAGAAGGTTTCTTCGTCTCCGGCAGTGACGGTATCTTTTTTTTTTTTTTTTTTTTTAATTTTAATTTTAATTTTAAATAATTATTTTAAATAATAATTTTTTTAAAATATTATAAATTAGGAGTGACCTGTTAACAATCTCCAAAACTTATAAATTGGACTAATCCAATAGAATTAGTTAGTTCAAAGAGCTAATTGTTACTTTTTAAAGTTCAATGACCTAATTGCATTATTAGGTGCAGTTCAATGACCTATTTGACCCTTATTCCTAATGAAAACAACCAAGGCAAAATTGTCTAACCATATTATACTTTCTTTCCAATTTTCATTGAAGACAAAATACCACCCCTCCCCTTAAATACTTTTTCCACAAAATTAAGGAAATTCTTGTAAGAAAATATAATTTTTTGAAAAACTTTTTCCATCCAACCAAACATGTTCCTAAGAAATTCCCTATTATAGTTCTCTTTTAGAAGAGAGAAGGAGATTGGTAAGCAATGAAGACAAAATACCACCCCTCCCCTTAAATACTTTTTCCACAAAATTAAGGAAATTCTTGTAAGAAAATATAATTTTTTGAAAAACTTTTTCCATCCAACCAAACATGTTCCTAAGAAATTCCCTATTATAGTTCTCTTTTAGAAGAGAGAAGGAGATTGGTAAGCAATAATTTGTGACATAACATAGCAACTACAAGTTGAAACAACTGAAGCCAAATAACAGAAACATGTACTTATATATCTTACACAATAATCCAACCCTGTAAAAGGCCAGTAAGCCAATCTACTGAGGAAAAGCAAAAGGACCATTTGGTTGCAACATCATCATCATCATCATCTTCTTCTTCAACCAATATTATTAAACTCTAGGAGGAACAGTTTATACAGAGATTTACTTGAGTCTATATAGTTAGACAGCATTGACATTGGTGAGTTGAGCAGATTTGGTGGTAATGGCGCCAGCATCGGTTAGCATGGCTACAAGCTGCCCTTGTTGGTGCTTCTCCAAAGTTTCTGCAAACAAAACACACACAGAGCAAAACAATCATTTCTATTGTCTATACAAGTCTCCCCCAAATTGTGGTTTGGATAAAATGGGACTAGTTAATATTGAATAAATACCAATTTTGATCCCACTACTATTAGTGTAATGACAGTTTTGATCCACAAGTTCAATAATTGACATCCAATGACTATCATTTTAATGTCAATTTTGATCACTCTGGTCACCAGTCCGACTCAAACATTCTGAAATTTCAAAATTTTAAAGTTACCCAAGTCAAACATTCTGAAATATCAAAATTTTAAGGTTATTTTCGCCCTTTGGTTATCTCATTAGTAAACCTTTTCCCCAGTTTCTTGGTCTGGATGGATGAAAATAACCTTAAAATTTTAAGATTCCAGAATGTTGAAAATAACCTTAAAATTTTGAGATTCCAGAATGTTTGAGTCGAACCGATGACTGGAGTGATCAAAATTAACATTAAAATGATAGTATCATTAGATGACAAATAAGTCATTAAACTTGTGGACCAAAACTGTGACTATGCTAATAATAATCATAGGACCAAAATTGACATTTATTCAATTAATATTAGAGGGATTAGTAGTGTACTATCACAGCCTCCAACATGCTTCCCTCCAATGAAAACATTGGGCACAGTCCTCTGACCAGTCCACTCCAGCAAGGCTTGCTGAATAGCATCCCCATCATCTTCAAAAAAATCAGTAAAGCTCATAAAGCTTTTATGCAAAAAGTCAGCAAACTAAATGCCTGTAAAGTTATCAGGTAAGACAGCATACTTTCTTGGTCAAGCTCAATGAGTTTGTAGGCAGCACCAAGCTGGTTAAGAAGGTTTTTCACTCTAGTGCAATATCCACAATATGTTTTACTGCATAAACAAAGTAGCATGCAAATGATGAGAACAATAATATTAGCAAATGATCAATCGTATTCACAAAGTATATGATGGACTAGTAAAGGAAGAGTTACAATAATACACAGAAAAGGGAAAGAAATTCTAAAGCTGATAGAATACAGAGTCCTAATAACCATCAGGACAATAATTTTCTTACTAAGAAGGCCCATGTGGGCCCTTGCAAGTGAAAAAAACAGACTGAAATATGAAATTAAATTACAAAACAGAGATCAAATTGCATGTTCATGACTTGCCCTTTGCACTCAGAGGAGTATCAAATTATCAATATATCATAACTTGTGAAAGTTTGCAGCCAACATCAAGAAGAATACAGATAGCAATAAAACTATATAAAAGGGTATATGCCCTTAAACAGAAGAGCAGATTCATGCTCCCTTCTACTAATGTTTGACAGTAGAAAGTCCTTATAGTTCCCCACATGCTTCATAATTTAAACACCCATTACAGGTGATAGGTGTAAGCAAATATGGTTAGCAGTCTAGACAATGACCTTTTATTTGAGGTTAGAGGAAGATGGTTTTTAGTAAGAAAACCTTTCTTAAAAACTTTGGCAAACAATCTTTTAAAAAAATATTTTTAGCACATGTGGCAAGAGGAGAGAGCAGTGAAATCCATGGCTCTACCAACTAGTGCACAAGGCTCCTCAAGTAGGAGGAAAAATAAGACAAAGGGTGGTCAACATCTCCACAAAGCAATGCTTTATGTCCCAAAATGTGTAATTTGTGGTGGAATTAAAGTGAAAAGACAACAACCATGGGCCCATGGCTAATAAAAAGTGGAGTTCTATGTACCCCAAATCTTATGTCCTCAATTTTACTCCCTTGAAATGGGAGGCTCTAAGCTAGTGAATCTAAATACAAGTGTCTACATCAAGACTTGATTTTATGTGTGGGAGCAAAATTTAGAAGTATAAAGTGAGAGTACACGTAATATTTTCCTAAAAAGTGTTTAAACTCATATTGTAACATTTTCAATGTACTTCTTTTGAGGACCAAAAGTCCAAAAGCACCAACATGGGACCAAAAGTGGAGGCACACTCCAACAACTAAGGAGACCAAAAGTGTCCAACTCACTATTTACAAATGAATGTGATTGGAGGAGGGGTTTGTGGGTAGATAGGTAGGTAAATGGGTAATTGAAACTATATAGGTGCAAGTAGTGATGAGAGAGTACATAAATGGTAGTAGGAATGGGAATATATAAGTCTATACTTATTCCTGCAATACCCTCCCACTTTAAAAGTGGACTTTACTTCTACACCAAATACCCTCCCACTTTTAAAGTGGACTTTACTTCTACACCATCAAATTTATAATTCTTTACTTTAAAAAAGTTCTCACTCCAATAAAATAAATAAAATAAATAAATAAAATTATTTTCCATAAAAGCATGCCACATTATTTTATTAAGTAAAATTTTTAGGATGAGTACAGCCTAATAAGATGATAGAAGTAAATCAACGCATTCTCATGTTGGAAAATACTCTCATTTCTTACTTCCGATTTTTATTCACTCTCACAAATTCTTGATGTAGATATATTCCCTGGACTCACACGATGAAAATAACCAATCTTTGTTTGTCATGTCATGGAGTACAAATGAGAAAGTAGAATTTAAGAGTACATATAATAGAACTCATCAATTTATAATATTTTTCATGTTATTTCAATTTAACTATCATGGTAGAACACATGATATTTCAATTACCAAGAGCCAAAATATGAAAACAAAAAAAACCCTAATTTTTCCTTTTTAAAAAAACCCTAATTTTGGTTGAACTGGAAGAGCTAAATGGCCAATAAATTGAGTGGCTGACAATCTGACATCCATAACTTGAAGCTTCTACAGCAACAAATTAGAGCCCCCCACCCCCAAAAAAAAAAAAAAAATTGAACTCTTGAATATACAATAAGAAAGATTATCAAGACCAGAAAGGGGAGGAACAGTAAATCTGAATTTAAAAGAAAATAAATGAGGAAAATTTGTCAAGAAAAGAGAAGTGTCTGACCTAAAGACAACCGCAGGGTGAGAAGAAACAATCTCCTTGGCCTTGGTAAGAGCCATCTCCATCTCTTCTTTACTGATCTTCTTGTTTAAACTCATGAGCGATCCCATTTTGTGCGCCCTTTTATGGTGTTTTCTTGGTGATATCTAAGGAGAGGAAGAACAGGTGTTGGGAAGTGGGCATGGCTTCGTGTTCGTACATATCACAGGTGGCTTTTGCCTAGACTACTTTCACGCGTCGCCGTCACCGTTGAGTAGCTGTGTTGACTGTTGAATAAGGTCGTACATAATAAATGGGGAAAAATGCAATTTTAATCCCTAGCCCTTTTTTTTTGGAACCAATTTTAATCCCTAGCCCTAATCATCAGTTTTGCAAGCTTACTATAATTTTAATAATTCCCTACCAACAAATATATTAAACTTTGTTACGATAATTTTTAATTGGTGGAAAGCATTCTCCGAGTATACCTATTTATATGTATTGCATACGTGCTTGGTATTAAGTCAAGTCATCATGAGGAATTATTTTCGACCATGACTAACCTTACTGACGACCCGACTTAAGTGTGAAGATCGAGCAAATGCTTAACTAGCAGTAGTTTTCACCTCGCCTAAAAGGATCCATCCCGATCTATTTAGGTTGGGGCAGCGGATCTAACCAAGTTCACTTGGAGAATAAACTTAGATTCGGCCACAGGTTGAGAAGAATTTAGTGACTCTGAATGGGCAAAGGTACAGACTCGAGAAAGGACTCCCAAATTTGATGTTCGTTCATGCTCTCTCCCTGAACATGAGATTTGGGATAGAATGATATATGTTCAAAGAAAGAGACATCCATAGTGGTGTATAACTTTTTTGTGGTTGGAGAATAACACTTGTATCCTTTCTGTGTTGGGGAATATCCCAGAAAAATACACTTATTGGCTCTAGGATCAAATTTGCTACGGTGTTGGGGATACACATGAACAAATACCGTGCAACCAAATACCTTGAGTGGTAAATCAGATGAGATTGCACGTATATGAGGAAAACATTGCAGAAGAAGTTGACGTGGGTTTTTAAAATTAAGGACTCTAGATGGCATACAGTTAATGAGATAAGTGGCTATGAGAATGACTTCCCCCATAAATAATTAGGAACATGCGAAGAGAACATAAGGCACCGGGCAACTTCCAAGAGATTTCTATTCTTTCGTTCAGTCACCCCATTTTGTTGGGGGGTGTTAACGCAAGAACTTATATAAATAATCCCATGACTTTGTAGATAGGTATTAAGATTACTAGTGAAGTATTCTCTAGTATTGTCTGACTTGAGTATCTGAATCTTAGAGTTCTATTGGTTTTGGACCATAAGATTAAATGTTTGAAAATTTTCCCAACCTCTAACTTGTTTCTCATAAGAAAAACCCAAGTTACCAGTGTATGATCGTCAACAAATGTCACAAACCATCGAGTGCCATAAACATTTTTATCAGTGAGTGACCCCACACATCATTGTGAATCAATGAAAATGCAGTGGAAGGTTTGTATGGAATTTGAGAATAAACATTTCGAGTATGCTTAGCAATATGACAAATTTCACAATGAAAGGATGCTGAAGTTTTATTGGTAAATAGTTTTGGAAACAATTTAGCAAGGTACACAAAGCTAGGATGACCAAAAGTCCAAAACGATAGTGTAATAATATGATTTCACTATCTTTATTGATATTGAAATTGGACAGAGAGCAAGATTCTAACATACTCTAAGATTAGGTACAACTTGCTTGAGAAATTTGATTTGAGGATCGACGACATGAGAAGAGATAGAGCCCGGGGCATAATTCAGCCAATCATCTTTCCCAATTTGAAGTCCTAAAAAACATATATTTGGATAAAATTTAGTAACACATTGAAGATCATGAGTCAATTTTCTAATGGACAAAAGATTACAATCCAAGTTTGGAACATGTAGGACAGAGTCAAGATACAACTCTTTAATAAGTTGAATGAAACATGTCCCAACAATTTTTGAACTTGAACCATCAGCAATACAAACAAATGAATGACCACTACTTGGCTTGTAATTTTGGAGAAGAGTAGCATCTCCTGTAATGTGATTAGAAGCGCTTGTGTCAACTATCCACGACCTCATTCCTTCTTTGTTAACAGTGAAGGTTGTATGTGAATCCGTTTGAGTTACAATACTAGTCCCAGTAACGCTACCATTGTCATTTGGACTGAATAGTTTTTGCCATTCAATTTTGTGTCTAATTATAAGAATAAGAGAGGAATCACTGTCACTGTTTCAAGTTTGAGAAGTGGCCACTCCATATTTTGTCATGGCTTGAGAATTGAGAAAAGAAAGATAGGAAAAAAAATAGCCTAAAGGTACTAAGGTTCAGAAACCTGGCTGACTTGCTCTGATACCATGAAGAAATTATGAAATTTTTTATTTTCAATAATGGTGTGATTACAACAGTATATATACAACCTACTCTAACAAAGGATCCAACTAATGAAATTCACACCAGAAGCAGGTTGAGAAGCAATTTGATAGAGATGGTCGGTTTTTCCTGCTACACCTCAAAAATAGAATCAAAAAATGTGAAGGAAGCCTTGCAGGATGATCTATGGGTTAAGGCAATGCAAGAGGAACTGCATCAGTTTGAAAGAAATCATGTGTGGGATCTTGTTCCAAAGCCAAACAGTGTAAACATAATTGGAATAAAGTGGATCTTCAAAAACAAAACTGATGAAGCTAGTAATATTGCAAGAAACAAAGCTCGGCTAGTTGCTCAAGGGTATACCCAGATAGAAGAAATTGACTATGATGAAACATTTGCACCTGTTGCTAGATTGGAATTTGATGGAAAATTTTAATATAGTCCTCGCAATTGCACAAGTCAATTGTAGTGATAGTGTGCAAAAGCAAGGGTCGAATCCACAGGGAATTGATACTAAGCAATTTAATAAATAACTTAAACGAAAATGCTCTGAATAAATATCAAGACGAAGACTAACTCAAATGCTGAAATAATTAAACCAAAACTCATTAGCATGCACCGACTGGGACCAATAACAATCAGATTATAAGAGGCGTAGAAACGAGAATAAAACTGACCAGATTTCAACACAATCAATTTGATTAAGTATAAAACTTAATTCAATTGGCAAATTAAATTAACTAATGCAAACTGTTCACCGTAAATTCATCATGCCCTTAAATAAAAGAAATTAACAATGCATAATGTAAATAGCAATACTTGAATCACAAAGCATAAATCTTCCTAAAATCAAACACAATAAATTAATAAATGAAAAGAATAAATAGATGAAGAATTGCGTATGGAATTGTTGCTACCAAATAATTATCTAAACAAAGTGCTGCCAGAGAGATGGCCTAAACCAACAATTGACGAAAATTTAAAACCAACTTTAACTCAAGAATATAATGACCTTTAATTTGTAAAAATGCTTAAACCAAATACAGTAAGGCAAAAGAGTCAAAGAAAGCTTAATAACAAATTAAGTGAATTGAAGTGCTATTAAAGAAGATTTGAAGTTTTGTGCGCTGCTGCCCAAGAAGAATCGCCGAAGCCGAACAATTGAATTCTAACCACCGCCGAAACTTTGAAACTGCCGCCGCTGACCACGGACGGAGAACTTTCACCACCGATCGAAATTCTCCAACGCTGCCACCAGAATTGGTCCGGGGCAAAATTGATGATCATTCAACTCCAGAGTCGCCATCTTTTATACTATTCAGGCTTCAACCGCTTCCCTGCTCTTCCATGACCGGCTACTGCTCTGCTTCGCTGCCATGGCCGAAGGAATAATTCTACGATCTCCTTTCTCGCTTTCTTTTGTTGACCGACGGAAGGAAAGAAGTTTCAACCATAAAATAATGACTAATTAAATAAAACACTTTTTTTTTAAAGTTAAAATAAATTAGAGTCCATATATAACTAATCTACACTTATTAAACTCCTGCTAATCAAGTACTATTAAAACTAATATTATTATTATGAAATTAGGATCAAGAATTATTGGCCTGACAGAAATCAAATAATAAAACAAATTTAATAAGTAAAACAACCTAAAATTGAATAATATTAATAAAGCTACTAATAACAATAATAAATAAAAATATATATAAATTAATTAATTATTGTAAATTAACTATAAAAATATTATTAAAAAAACAATAAAATAATGTTTATCAAAATCCATCAGAATTTTACTGGTAATAGCGTGCATACTGGGCTTCACACTGTTTTAGATGGATGTCAAGACAACATTTCTGAATGGGTATTTGCACGGAGATATCTATGTGGCACATCCTAAGGGCTTTGAGGATCTTGTACATCCAAATCATGTCTACAAACTTAGGAAAACACTCTATGGACTCAAACAGGCCCCAAGGGCGTGATATGAACTGACTCAGTATCTATTACATCATGGCTATGATCGAGGAAGTGTGGATAAGACCTTGTTTGTCAAGACCACTGGAAATCATGTTACAATTGCTCAGATCTATGTGGATGATATTGTGCTTGGATCTACTCTACAGAAGTACACTGATGATCTGGTGGGGGTCATGAAAAAAAAAATTGAAATGTCCATGGTTGGTCAACTGACATACTTCCTAGGCCTTCAAGTCAAACAGAGTTCCGAAGGATACTCCATCTCAGCATCTCTCAAGAAAATTGTGCTAAGAACTTAGTCAAGAAGTTTGAACTGGAATCATGCAAGACACCCAGGACTCCTATTTCAACCTCCACAAAGTTGTCTAAAGATGTTGCAGGTCCACCAGTAGATTCAACAGTCTATAGAAGTCTGATTGGTAGCTTGCTTTACTTAACTGCCAGTCGTTCAGATATCATGTTCAGTGTTGGCATGTGTGCTAGATATCAATCAGTACCCAAAGAGTCACATTTGATAGCTGCAAAGAGAATTTTGAAGTACATCAAGGGTACTATTCAGTATGGGATATGGTACTCTGAGGAGAGTGAGTTGAGTCCAATTGCATACTGTGATGCTGATTGGGCAGGAAACATTAATGACAGGAAAAGTACATCTAGTGGATGTTTCTTTGTTGCGAAGAACTTAGCGTCATGGCTGAGCAAGAAACAGAACTCAATCTCTCTGAGCACAGCTGAAGCAGGATACATATATAGCAGCTGGAGGATGTTGTACTCAACTTGTTTGGATGAAGCAGATGCTACTAGATTATGGTCTCTCTCAAGGTTCTATGACACTTTACTGTGACAATATAAGTGTCATAAACATTTCAAAGAATCCAGTCCAACACTCAAGGACCAAACATATTGATATAAGGCATCACTTCATCAGAGATTTGGTTGAAGCAAAAGAGATTGAGTTGGAATATATTCAGACAGACAAGCATCTGGCAGACATACTGACAAAGCCTCTGGATGCAAATCGTTTCGAGATTCCCAGATCTGCTCTGGGATCTATCAGATGGATTGTTAAGGCAGAAGGGTACGTCAGAAGAAGGATTTTGAATTTCACAGCCTCGAATCAAATTTCAAAATTTGATTTCCATAAATCTCCATCTTCTCATTTGTTAAGTACGATCTTACCCTACTAAGTCTCTACTAATTGCCTTTTTCAAAATTCAAATCTTCCGTTTAATCCCTAAAAAGAAGCTATACCGTTGCATCAATTACGTCATAGCTGCATGAACCCTGTCAACCGCATTGATTACTTTCTCTCTCTCTTGGGATTATATCTCTCTCCTGATCATTCTTAGTAGCAAAGAAAATCCCAAAACTCTACCTTCTCCGTCTAAAATCTCCCAAACCTCTCTGTCTTGGGTTTGCTTCTCCCTCACTAAGAAACCAAGCAGACATGGCCGATGCGGTGAAAAATATGATAATCAAATTTGGCAGAAAGGATCATTTACCAGAGAATGCCCTAAAACATGTGAATACCCTTCTCCAGCTAGCTATGAAGAAGAAACTGAAGTTGGACCCTGTTCTTCGAGATGAAATAATTGTCACGGTGATATCAGACTATCCGGAGTTCTATGAGCACTGGTTAGATGAAGATACAAGCACCCTGATGGTGATGGCTTCTGAGGCAGATGATGACATCAGTCTAGCCACCATTGATGCACCAGAGGATGGAAACCGAGCAGGGGCGTTTCTGAAATACTTTGCGTAGAGGGCTTTAGATTGGGATGAGGTATCTCGACGACTTGCCGATGCTCAATCGTTGTACCTGCAGGCAGCCTAGGAGGAAGTACAACGAAGAAGAGAGGTTCTTCAAAACAAGTCAAACACTTCTGATACCCCTATTGAAATTTTACCTGATAAGCTTACTGAGCCTTTGTCTCCTGCTGCTAAGTCTGGTATACCTTCTGTGTTGTCTGATATTAATCCGGGTTCTCTACAGTCATTGTTGCCTGAATGCCTGCTACTTCAAATATATCTGATGTAACACCCTGTATATCTACTGTTGATATATAAAAATATGTTGATGTATCTGTCTCTGATAAAGTTGCCCCAACATATGTTGATATTTATGGTTCAATACAAGTTGTGTTAACATCTGATATTGAAAAACCTGATATTGTAGTCACTGATGACCCAGAGTCCACAGTTCCAGTTAAATCCTCTGTTGAAATCTGTTCGGTTGAAAATCCACTTAATGAGTCTGTTGTTCCCCCTTTTGAATAGTCTGAGAATACCCATCCATCTTGATAGTACTAATTCCCCCGTATAGAAGGGTGTTTGTACTGGACGAATATGTATATGTACAAACATTGTTCTTGGCATGAAGAGAGAAAGAGAGGGAGAGCCGAGAGATGGCCAGAAATGGCCTCCCTGCCCCAAAGGGCTTTAGGCCCTTTTAAAGGCCTAAGGTGGCGAGTTTGACCCATCTCGGGTCTGACCCGTCACCTTTGACCCTGACCCGTAGATCAAGACCCGAACCGCGAGACCCCGACCCGACTGTAAGTGATGGCACGGACCCGGGGTATATAACTTATCAAAAGCCCCCACAGCCCGTGCCCTGACGACGAGCTAACGAGGAAGGGTTCGGACTGGAAAAACGGGCCACACGGTCCGTGACATATGCCGGTTGTCTCGTTAAAAACCTTAGGCTAACAAAAAACCCAGTGGGAAAAACTTTAGCCAAAGGAAAAAAGAGTGCAACGTTCAGACATAGTCCGGTGGACCGAAAGGGAGCGCCCGTCCCAGTGGTCGAACTTGCAACGCAACTTGCGAAAGGTCGAGCCCAACCGGTTCACGACTGGATTGTCGGGCACGACAGGGTTGTCGATTCGATTGCGATCTGGAGATCTACTAACCAACTACGGGGTTGGATTCGCTTGTGACCGAGAGACTGGATTCATTTGGGCGAAACGTTACTTGGGCGAAGCGAACGCGATTCGACCGACGAACGTGCTACTCGGGCAAACTAAAACGCAGACGAGCTGCTCGGGCCAGTGCAGCCCCCACTCCCGCGGGTGTGAGAATTGTCAACACAAAGGAGTGGATACGACGGGTTTCCGATCGGGAAACGACACCGCGGTCGGGAAATGACTCGACCGGGTCCGCGATGCAAGTGCACCCAGCTACAACTACCGTGTCGACGATCGGGCACGACATCGCTAACAAGCGGTACATACACATGGTTTAAAAAGTGGTAAAACATCGCACAAAGAAGGTAAACACATCGCTAAAAGCGGCATCGCCAAAAGGCGGTAAACACATCGCTGAAAAGCGGCATCGCTAAGAAGCGGGGTAAATACATCGCACGGCATCGCCTAAAAGCGGAAACAACATCGCTAAAACGCGGCATCGCTAAGAGGCGGAACAAGCACATCGCGCGGCATCGCCTAAAAGCGGAAACAACATCGCTAAAAAGCGGCTCCGCTAAGAGGTGGAACAAGCATATCGCTCGGCATCGCCTAAAAGCGGAAACATCATCGCTAAAAAGTGGCTCCGCTAAGAGGTGGAACAAGCATATCGCTCGGCATCGCCTAAAAGCGGAAACAACATCGCTAAAAAGCGGCTCCGCTAAGAGGCGGAACAAGCATATCGCTCGGCATCGCCTAAAAGCGGAAACATCGCTAAAAAGCGGCTCCGCTAAGAGGTGGAACAAGCATATCGCTCGGCATCGCCTAAAAGCGGAAATATCATCGCTAAAACGCGACATCGCTAAGAGGCGGAACAAGCACACCGCTCGGCATCGCCTAAAAGCGGAAATATCATCGCTAAAACGCAGCATCGCTAAGAGGCGGAACAAGCACATCGCTTGGCATCGCCTAAAAGCGGAAATATCATCGCTAAAACGCGGCATCGCTAAGAGGCGGAACAAGCACATCGCTCGGCATCGCCTAAAAGCGGAAATATCATCGCTAAAACGCGGCATCGCTAAGAGGCGGAACAAGCACATCGCTCGGCATCGCCTAAAAGCGGAAAGGATCATCGCCTTATCCGGGCAGACGGGTTGAACCGGTCGCTCTAGGCCGACCGGGCGCATGGCCTCAGGCGACCCACATACCAGTAAGCCGACCGGGCGCATGGCCTCAGGCGACCCACATATCAGTATGTTACCCGAGCAGACGGTTTGAACCGGCCGCTCTAGGCCGACCGGGCATATGGCCTCAGGCGACCCACATACCAGTAAACCGACCGGGCATATGGCCTCAGGCGACCCACATATCGGTATGTTATCCGAGCAGACGATTTGACCCGGCCGCTCCTCAAACGACCGCCGCCCACCCTGTCCAGCCCCCCACTGTCGGACGCACTTAAGTATAAGGTCGTGTGGCAGTGGAATTAGCGGCCGGGCGAACTCAGGGCGTGGTCTCGCTGTCGGGCTATTGCCCTCGCCGGCTTTAACCGGAAAAAGGTGTCGGCTTTAACCGGAAAAAAGTTTAACGACATTGCGGTCGTCGCTGGAGCCTCGTCCGATTGGTCCGGAGACCCAAAATTGCCTACGTGGTAGGGCTTGGTCCCGGGACTTTTCCCCGGCTTAACAATGCCGGTGGTGGCGAGGCTGACCTGACCGGGCTCTAAATGCCGGTGGTGGTAATACCAACCTAACCGGACTTATTACAAATAAATTCTAACTATTACAAATTTTTCTAGGTACAAGCCCATAACTTAATACAATTTGTAGCTGGGCCTATACCACTTACAATCCAAATATGCTACGGCTCACTTTAATTTGTGGACCTGACTATACAATTTAAATTCAAGACTACAATGCCTTTAATTTTTACAACTTAAAATTGCATTTGCAGGCTGCCCACTCATTTTTTTTGTATTTTCCATCTTCACTTCTCAATGCACCGCCAACATCAACCAACCCACTCCTCTAGCTTGCTGCGACTCCACCGCCCACAAGCAACCAATAAAAGATTTGGCTTTCCTTTCATCATCCACCGTCTCGGATTGTACGCACCACCACCATCCCCAACCAATGGGATTGCATGCATAATCCACTTTCTCTTTTAATTTTCTTCTTTCATTGTTCTGCTCTTTGCGCTATTATCCCTTCACCCCCAAACAACTTGGGTTTTCTTCATGGCAATCAGGGAGAAACACACAAGGAACGAATGGTTATGGATTGAAAAGCCAGTGCACTGAAATATTGAGGGTACGCAACCACTTCTTGTTAGAGACGGAGTTCTCTTTCGGGGAAGTTGAAAACGCTGCGAATTCCGGTACAGATTATCTCCATAAGTTGGAGCAAATCCGAGGGAGGGAGTGATGGTGCATGCACGGTATACAGATGTCCGACGATGATGACGAAGCAAGAAACACGGTAGGTGGCGGCATTGTGCCAGGCCTTCTCTGCCTCTCTACTGCCGACCGCTTCTACTATTTTGACTGGAAGGATTCTTGCCTCCCGTCCTCCTCAGATCCAATGGGTTGCCATAAACACCAAGAATGAGTCAACACCAAGAACCAGTGATGAGGAGATGATCAGGAGACCGAAAAATAATCAAAAATTTGCAATAGCCTGAATTGATGATGAGAAGCTAAGGATTCGTTGACTTACCCAATGGGTTTGGAGTTAGTTTGTTTCCAGAATTTTTTTGCGTAGAGGATGGCGATCTATGTACCAGAAGTAGTGGCGAGGAGGTCGGCGCTGTGCTGCATGGCCGGGAAAACGTCTCGCCTCTTCCTTAGCTTCATCAGAATCATCATGCATCAAGAAGCAGCAAACGGAGAAAAAGAATCAAGAAGTGATGCGGTGAGATGGTTGGGGAGTTGGTCCTGCAACGTGACTGGCTGGGTTCAAATCTTGCATCTAAATTTGTAGATCTTAGCTTCAGCTCTTTCTCTTCCAGAGCTTTTTTCTCAAATAGTAGGAGCGTAACTCTTTGTCACGGTCCCCACGGACGGCGCCATTTGATAGTACTAATTCCCCCGTATAGAAGGGTGTTTGTACTGGATGAATATGTATATGTACAAACATTGTTCTTGGCATGAAGAGAGAAAGAGAGGGAGAGCCGAGAGATGGCCAGAAATGGCCTCCCTGCCCCAAAGGGCTTTAGGCCCTTTTAAAGGCCTAAGGTGGCGAGTTTGACCCATCTCGGGTCTGACCCATCACCTTTGACCCCGACCCGTAGATCAAGACCCGAACCGCGAGACCCCGACCCGACTGTAAGTGATGGCACGGACCCGGGGTATATAACTTATCACATCTGATCCAAATGTTGCTATCCTCTTCTATACATCTTTCAGTATGGCTGAGAATCTAGAACAAGTTCGCTATTTTGCAAATTTGCCCACTAACTCAGTTCCTGTGCCCTACAAAGTGGTAAGACCAAGTCCTGCGCTCTCAATTCCAACAGACAGTGATGATGATAAGATACTGGCTGAAGTGTATAGTTCTAAGGCCCCACCTTCTAAACGAAAATGTGTCTCTATCAGTGGCTGAGACAGCTCACCCAGACTCCACAACGTTTAAAATCAGGAAGGTCAATAAGCTTATAGCCACATCTACTGCACCTGGGTCTGAGACCAATAATTCCGTGTCACCGAGTCCTACACATAGTTCACCAGTCTGGGAAACACGGAAGTCCAAGAGAAAGGGGGTTCCATAGAAGGTGGTTGTAGCTACAAGTGATGAACTTACTAAGTCCAGACAGCCTGAAAAGAGAAGAAGATCAGTTGAAACTGAGAAGGTTGAGAGTGATCCTTATGTCAGACAAGTATTTAAGAACTTGAGATCTTATGTTAAGGGTAAAGCTCCTGCGGTTGCTCTATCTACCAAAGACAAGAAAATGAAGACTGTTACCAAGCCAAGGGAAAGGAGTGTTACTCCTGATGTCCCAAATGTTCCTATCGAAATCACAGAAAGTCCTGATACATCAATCTACAAGCCTATGTTTGTCTCTAATGCTACACAAGAGAAATGGCCTACAATGGTAAAAAGGGAGTTGATTGTTCAGAGATCAGTTGACGAAAATTAGCTTAACTCAGTGTGTGATGTGCTGCCACTTCTCAGTGATGTTGGCCTTCTGAGAACTGTGAAGTCTGTCTGTGCCTATTCTAAGCTGCTCATATATGAGTTCTACTGCAACTTGAACGAGGAAATTGATGATCTGGCAAGCAAAAGGTGCATGCAAATTTTCATCCGTGGTGATTGGTATGTGTTTGGTCCTGATGTGATCAACGAGTATTATGGGTTGAAGCCAGTTGATGAAGATGAGATCACTGACTGGGATCTGGTGGCTAAGACTCTCACTGGAGGAATGGTGACTGAATGGCCAACCATTGATACTGATGCACTGTCCAGCTCTGAATTCACTTCAAAATTTACTGCACAATTGGCTACCATATGCTTATTTTCATACAGTCAGTAAGACTTTGGCAAGTCTTATATTTTGAGTTGGCACCAAGATGACAGTTGACCTAGGGAAGTGGATCTTCAATCATATTCTCACCTTGATTCATCCCAAAGAGCAAAAGGTTAAACTTCCTTATCCCAATCTTATTTATGGTGTGCTAACATCCCAGGGTCTGATTCCGATGCTTAGTGACTAGCAAACACATTAAGGATGTTCGCCCTGTTGATGCTCCAGGAAGCTCTGCTGCAGATGGTGATGAAGATACTCCCTACGGTCGTGATTTGAAGTTGTCCTTACGATTGAAGGCCCGTGTGTCTGAGCTGCAGACTGTCAGTAACATTATCTCGAATCAGCTCAACATTGCTCGCAGAGAACTGGCGACTGTCTTACTCTGGCTGAGTCTATCTGAGTCTACTGCTGGTGAAGCTCCCAAATCTAACAGTGAAGGTCGTTCTGATGCTTAAGTGTCCTTTGTCTATCATTTGCAAAAAGGGGGAGTACTATACTCAGGGGGAGTATTATTGTTGTTTGTTTTTGTTTGGTTGTTGGAAGTATCATCTGGCCCTATCTGGCCGTTTTTGTTGAAGGAAGGTGGTTTGTTATCTGACTTTTCCAGCATGGGTTGTGTGCTGATGTTTTCATGGGTTGCAATCAAACAATATTTTTTTGTTATAAACTACTGCCAGTACTGGTCTTTTTGTTATGTTTTTGCTACCCTATCCTGAGTTGAGTTGTTTTGCCAAATAATAGCCAAAGGGGGAGTTTGTTAGTGTTTTATTTTTAGAAGAAAAACCCCAACATATAATTAGCAATATTATTATGGCAAATTAAGATAGGGTTTAGCTTGGTGTCTGACCGTCCCTGAAGAAGACTGATTGATCAATTAAGTCAACAGACACATCTCTAGATCAAGTCACCGAAGGTCTGATAAAGGAAAGTTTCTAAAAGCTGGCAGACGCGGTTATAAGATGATTATTTTGGAAAGAATATCAGCGAATCATCTCTTGAGGTATGGACCAAATCTCCTTGAAGATTCAAGATCTTTTCCTTAACAAAGTCCTACCTTTTACAACCAGAGTCATATTTGGAGAGTGTCCAAATCAACAAGTATATATACACATATACTTTCAGAAGTTAGGGTTGCATTGATTGAAGCCGCAACACTCTATACTAAAAAGACACACATCTCTGGTTTTTATGCCTCTTCTCACGACAATGAGTTTATGGTGATTACGAAGATGAACTTGAGAAGAATCAACACTGCTTAAACAATTGGACGCGAAGATCACTTAGTTGTGAGAACAACGTGGGACTGCGTCATTGAAGCGGACTGCATCAAAGTTAGCTCTCTATTGAAGGGATTTCATTGGACTTCTGAATGCATGGCTCTCCGACTTCAATAATCCAATAAACCTTTGTAGACTGGGTATTGACCTTGTGTGGGGCACTTGGGTGAGATTGTTCTTCTCTACCTTTGTACATTGGATTCTGAGTTAGTGGATTGGACGCATCAGTGATTGTCCCCCAGATGTAGATACACACTGTATCGAACTGGGTAAACAAACATATGTGTTGATTTACTTTCTGCCTTAGTCTTCCGCATTATGCTATATCTGTTTATCTATCTGAATGACTGTCTGATCGAGAATCTGTGTTACTCAGTCCACTATTCAGTTTGCAAGAAAGTAAATCAATAATCCTAGATTAAGAGAATATGCAAAATTACATTATTGATTTCTAGATGTTCTTGAGAGAATTTATGCATATTCTTGTGTTTATGCATGTTTAGAGCTTGTATTTAGGGTTCATAAATGCTATTCCTTGAGCTATTTCATGTGTTCAAGTTCCCTTGTTGTGGTATGTGAGATTTTGGGTGTTTTGGACTTGAACTTTGACATTATTGCATTTTCCCCCCAAAGGGGAATCCTTCTCTATTTAGCTGTACCAGCGGGTACATGGGCAGGTGGTGTGCCACTAGCCGGTCTACCCGCTGGTACCATGTTGTGCACGGCAGGGAGGGCCACGGGTGGTTGACTACCCGTGGTTCCACCCGCTGGTACTGGCGGGGGGGGGGGGGGGGCGTGGCAGGTGGTTGACCCCCCACCATTCTGCCCACTGGTATGTGATACTTTAGCCTCCATTTTGTTGAACCCTTGTGCAATTGTGTGTCTCCTTTGATGTTTCGTACGTCTAGAACGATGTCCTAAGTAACCATGATAGAATTTATTAGTCTTGAATCATGTTTAAGGTACAACTTTGTAATTCGTTGGATTAATGTGAAGTCTTTGGTGTTCGTTTGAACCGTTATGTTTATCCTATTGATTTGCATGCTAGTTACGATGTTGTTGGTACTAGTATGTGCTTGTTCATTCGTTCTCAATGAAGATTGGTAACTTGAGTTCAGCAATCATTGTAATCTTCGGATTGAAGTCTACCGTTATTGTGCCATTATATTGAATATTCCTTTCATGTCTCTCTATGAAGTCTTTCGATTGAATATCTTGTTGAAGCTTGTACAAATGTTGTACTCTTGTGATTGTTTTTGATTGGGCTATTGTTGGGCCTCAATTATCTATGTCGATGACTATGTGATTGTTATGAGATTGGTGGTAATGGGCTTTGTTCAATTGATTGGCGGTATACTATCACATGATATGTATTATATTATTAATGACATTGCATATGTCTATGAGATGGTGGCAAGCTGGCGGAAGCAGGCGGGGAACAATGACTCCGGAGGAATAAGGTTGGAACTGGTGTACAGGGTGGCACTTGGAGGTACAGGTTGGAACTGATATAAGGATGGAACAGTGATATAAGGTTGGAACCGGGCATAAGGTTGGAACTTGTCATTGATTGCGATCCTTGACTTTCATTTGCTTATGAGTATGTATTGTTGTTGCCTCTTGATTGATATTGAGTATCGTATCATGTTGATTATTATGTTGTCCTTGTCATTCATATTGATCTCTTGAGTAACCGTATGATGTTCGGTCGATTGAGTGTGTTCCTTGATGAATCTTATGTTGTCTCTACTCCTTGTTTTAAAGCTAGAGTTGCTAAGTTTATATTAATATATTCCAAGTCTCAAATGTTCTTATTATATCTATATTATAAGTACTCAACGCGCTGGAGTTGGTTACTTAGCATTATTCGCTAACGGGTGCTACCCCTTATGTTTTACAGGTACAGATTAGTTCTCTTCCGAGCGCACTAGATGAAGACGTAGTTATCTTAGCCTCTTTTATCTCTTAGCCTAGTCCTTATGGCCTGTGTGCCTAAACTTTAAACTTGTGATTTTGATGTTGGAGGTTTGGGATTAAAGTACTTTGACTTTTTAGCATGTGCATCTAATAGCTTAGTTAGATGTGGCATAGCATTTCTCGGTTGACTGTTAGCTTCCGCGATCTTTTCTTACTTAATGCTAGTCTAATCTTTATCCTTAAGCTTTAATTGCTTTGTTTACTACGGAAAAATCGGGGGTGTTACACTGCACGTTGGGTAGCTGGTAGTCTTGTATTCTTTTGGCACATGCCAATCAACAATTTGGGCGATGTTTTGAACACTCGTTGCCACCCTTTCCTCCTAGGATGTGGGCATCCTAGCTTTCCTTCCTTATGCCTTTACCTTTTTTTTTTTTTTTCTTTTTTGCTAAAGTGGCATCCCACACCATGAACTATATTGAATTATTAATGCCGCACCCTGACCTTTTATAACATATATTTCGATTCACAAATCATTATTTTTTTTCGCCTAGAATTTTTTTACAAGTTTCCTAGTTTATCTTATGACATGACGCCAATATTTAGCTGATGTGGACTTATTTCTTATTGACATGTTTTAATTAAAAATAAATCATATGAGATGGAGTCCATGTAAGCATGTTCGTTAAAAAAAAAAAACAAAAAGAATAATGACATTCCCAGTTTCTCCTAATTCCCCCCAAACGAAACCCTAAATCCAAATTCTAATATGACAATCGACTGCATGAAACGAAGACTCCACCTAATTCCCCCTCTATGTTTCGTTGTAAGGTTTATGATTTTGATGTACTTTGGTCCTACTACGGATAATATATGCATATGATGTTGATGTACTATAGTGTGGTCCAGCTACAAATACAAATATATATATATATATATATATATATATATATATATATATATATATATATATATATAGAGAGAGAGAGAGAGATAGAGAGAGAGAGAGAGAGAGAGAGAGAGACTTGCGTTCAAATGATGACAAGTATATTATAGAGGACTGTGAGGACGGATGTAGTGTGTGCCATTAGCCTGTATGTTGTGTGCATGGCCGAATGTCGTCGTGTGCCACAGTTTGTATGTCGCGTGCATACATTTGTTAATTAATAGAGCCTGGGTTCGAAGCCTGATGCTTACATGTATTCTTGTGTGACATTATGTATTAAATTGTGTGCCTGATAGCAATTTGTTGTTTGCCCATTATTTGTCCTCACAGTCCTTTATATATTGTTGTCCTCATTTGAACTCAACCCCTATATATATATATATATACATATACATATACATATATATATATATATATATATATATATATATATATATATATATATATATATATGTTTATGATTTTGATATAGTGGGGTCCTGCTATGCTGATTTTTTTTTTTTGAATATGTGTGCATAAAGTGTGGTCCTGCATAGTTGTTGGTAGACTGATTTTGGTCAGTTTGTTGTGTATAAAGTGATAAAGTGTGGTATTTGCTTTTATGTTTAAAATGTGCATTGAATATGTTGTTTTGTAGGATGAACGAATTTGTGGATTTAATAATTCACCATGGTGGAAATTTTGTGCAAAACCTTAGGCTCCAATATTTGAATGGTGAGACTGGGGTAGTGCGTGTGGACCCGAACTTAATATGTTATCCTCATTTAGTCAAGTATATTTTAGACCAAAGATATGCATGGGAAAATAGTCTCATTTACTTATAAGTTGACCTATGAACCCTTTCAAGCTTTAAAACTATTACATACTTGGGAGTGCAGGTTAGGATGTGGCATTCAATGGAGTTGAGGGGTATGAGATTAAAAGGGACAAATTTCAATTTAAGGTCAATTTACAATTGAGAACCTTTTCTTGTAGGCTTTGGCGGTTGGCTGGTATCCCATGTCGTCAAGACATTTATGCCATATTTCACAAAGGACATTTGCCTGAAGAGTACATATATGAACGCTATAGTAAGGATCTCTACTTGAGGATTTATGAGCATGTAATCTAGCCATTGAATAGAGAAATTTTTTGCCCAAGAAATGAAGGTGATGAGATACATGCTCCTATTCCAAGGAAGATAACTAGCAGGCCAAAGAAGAAAAGAAAGCTTGTAGATAATGAAAAAAAAAAAGAAGAAAAAATGAGTATAGATGTGAGAAAATTGTCAACAAAATGAAGAATTATGACATATCAACTATGCAAGGAAAAGGGACATTGAAACGATTTTGTCCTACACTGTCAAGCCAACAAGCAAAATATGTCAGTTCTTATACTGTTAGAGGAAGAGGAAGGCCATCTACTGTTGTGAGAGGGAGGGAGTGGCAGAGGGAGAGAAGAGGAAGAAGGACTTCATAATGATTCCTTTATTTTTGTAGCTTGCACAGAGTGAAGGAGTTGGAACCATGAAGGCAAATGAATATTGATGGAGTAACTTCTTTTTTATGTTTTTGTTGATTACTAGCTAGTGTTTAGTGTTTATGGCTATTGTTTATGGAATGACTAATATATTTAATAGTTGAATAATGGTCTACTGTTTATCATTTTGTGGATGAATATATGATGTGACATGGTTTTGTGTTGATTATTAGCTAGTGTTTTTACTTTGTTGAATAAGGTTGTGATTTCTAGATAAGTGCTGTCTGATTGGTTCCACCTGAATGAGGTTGTGATTTTTGTGTTTAAGATTTTTTGTTATTACAAGCTAGTGTTTACATCTATGCAAAACTGGGCAGGATAAACAACTACTATTATAATTAGTAAACCAATCAATGCATTATAATCTACTCAAACAAAACCAATGCATTACCATCTCAAACTATCAGTTTTGCTACAAGTACAACAATTACAATAATGAGAATAACACATTTTTCCTCAATACTTTGTTTTCCTTTTTCATATCACTATACTCATTTACAATTAGGTCTTGCACACATTCTATTTCACAACTCAAAGAAACTAGCATCTTTTTTATGTCTTCGTGCTCACATTCACCTCTCCTTGAACTTTGATCATTCCATACAAAAAATTTGCAACCATTTTCATCCTGGACAAGTAAAATTGAAATATCAAACACATTGAATATTCTCAAACAAATGCAAAAAAAAAAAAAAAAAAAAAAAAAAAAAAAAAAAAAAAAACACTGACAAAACGAAAAAAATAAGAAAAAGAATTAATTCTAGAAAAAATGAAAAAAAAAAAAAACCTCTAACAATAAACCCTAAATCAAACAAATGCAAATAAGCAAATTAAAACAATTTTAAACCCCTACAATTTTTTGAATAAATAGCATTATTACTAGAAAAAAACATGAAATTTGAAATAAAGGCCCTAAATTAATTCTAAGAAAAGGCAAAAAAAAAAGAAAAAAAAATTGAAATAGAAATTCGAATAATGTCTATCTTCCATCTTTGACACTCGAAGAATTTTTTGCCCGAGTATCTAGTCGTGCAAATAGGAGCTTTCAACTCACAATTACAAAATATACTAGGCTCGTAGTCCATATTTGCTCTCACTCGTGATGAATTTGAAGAATATGGCATCTCCAACAGTCTTGTACATTGACGGAGACGATTTACATTCTCTATTGGAGATTCTCAAACTGCATAAGAAGAGCATAAGCAGTGGTGCCAGATTCAGATAGTTTAGGATTTTGGTTATTTAGATTAAAATGCTAAATACTGGCGCCATGTCATTATAAAAACTGGGAAGCCTATAAAAAATTATAGGCGAAACAAAATTTGATAGTTTGTCAATCGAAATATATATATGTTATCAAATGCCAGAGCGTGACATAAATAATCCGATATAGTTCATAATGTGGGATGACACTTTAACCTATTTTTTTTCTTGGACGTTGGGTAGTTAGTACTATTTCGGGCTTTCGACCCTACTCCTCGAGACGCGTGGCATTCTAGTTTTTCTCCTTTACGAGGATATGACATTGGCAGGCTAGTAGTACACTGGAAAAATTAATATATTGATTTATCTATAAATATATATCTTTAAAGAATCAATATGAAATAAACATTTACAGCACGTTTGGTTCACGGAATGAATTTGGAGGGAATAAGAATGTTATTTCACAGTGATTGGAATAGGTAAGGAATAGAATAGGAATTGTATTATATTGTTTGGTTGGCTGAAGGAATAGACTTTAGTAATTGTATTACAGCGTTTGGTTGGTTAAAGGAATAAAAATGGAATAGATTTTAAAGACATAAATACCTTTATACAAAATAATAATAATAATAATAATAATAATAATAATAATAATAATAATAATAATAATAATAATAATAATAATAATAATGAATATGATTATGATATACTGAATGTTATACATACATACATACATACATACATACATACATACATACATACATACATACATACATATATATATATATATATATATATATATATATATATATATATATATATATATATATATTTGAAAATTTTATGGTGCTATATTAGAAATAGACCGAAATAATATCTGGTGGGTGTAAATCTCAATACATAGCAGCAGGTTAGTGATAAGCCGTAGTCGCTAAAGCATGAGCTAAATAATTATCTAATCTAGAAATTAAATGAAACGAACAAGACTGAAATAAAGATGCAGTCAGCCTGCAGCTGTCAATGGCATAGCCTAGGTACGTACGCAACGCAACGGTTGGTGTGGTAAGATAGCGATGTAGCGTTAGACAGTCCGTGTATATCTCGAAAACTTGTTCTCCCCGATCCTTCAACCACGATAGAGCCTCCTTGCATGCTAAAGCCTCGGCCATAAGCGGCGAGGTACAATTCCGGAGTGGTCCGGCGTGAGCCGAAACATAAGCTCCTCTCGTGTCTACTAGCACAGCTCCACTCGCGGCTTGGCCTGTCTCTGGCAAAAAACCCGCGTCGATATAACAAATCTTCTTGGGCAATTCCGGCTCGGCAGTGGGAGGGTCGGCTTGGTTCAGTTCGGCAGTTTCCAGCGCCAATGGTGGCTCGGTGGGCAGTGGGGCGGCACGGGCTACAGGTGTTGGGTGCACCCGGGTCCACGACTCCTTGGCCGCACCAGCGATCCTGAGTATGGTGGTCGGTCGTGGTAACTTTGCTTCCCAAACCGCCATATTCCTTGCTCTCCATATATTGTAAAGAATTGCTGCTGCATATAATATTCCATCAGAGTCTAGAACATTTAAAAGCTCACCAAACCAAACATGAAAAATATTCGTGTCAATGTTAGGGATCGTAAGGTTGGATTGTTCCCAAATGTTCTTTGCAAAATCGCACAACACTAGGGCATGCATTGTGTGTTCTTGAATTAATCCACACATGGCACAATGTGGATCCACATCCACTCTCTTTATAAGTAAGTTGGTTGTGGTAGGCAAAATATCACTAATGGCTCTCCAGAGGAACATTTTCCACTTTGGGGGGATTTTGAGCTTCCAAAGGTTCAACCATTTTGCAAATGTCTCATTATCCTCTTGATAATTTCCAACAATTCGCCTATACCCATTTTTAACAGAGTATATTCCCCTTGGGTCTCCATGCCAGTACCAAGTATCATCATAATACGGGGATACATGTATTTTCATAATATTCTCCACATCATTAGGTTGGAATAAATCTGTTAAAATTGAGGGATCCCATGTGCCAGTTTGTTGATCAATCAAACCTGCCACTCTGGCTTCCTGTAGCTGTGCTGGCATTTCTGTTTGTATGTTAGGGTCATGTTCATCTTGTAACCAGGGGTGAGCCCATATGGGTGTAGACTCCCCGTTACCAATTCTGCGCCTTACCCCACTACAAACTATACTTTTTGCTACCATAATACTTCGCCGGCAGAAACTGGGGTTATTTCCTACATAAAAAAAAGATCCCTTAGGGAAATATCGGGCCTTATACACACGAGCCACTAAAGAATCAGGTTTAGTCAACATCCGCCATGCCTGTTTTTCCAGCATTGCTAGATTAAACGCACGTAAGTCCTTAAAACCCAAACCTCCATATTTTTTCGGGATGCACAACTTATCCCATGCCTTCCAATGTATTCGCCTGTCCGTTACAGAATCCCACCAATATCGATTCATAGTTCTTTCTATTGCCGTACACACAGATATAGGCAGCAAAAAAACACTCATTGAAAACATAGGCATAGATTGTGCTACTGTTTTCAACAATATCTCCTTACCTGCCTGTGTCAGCAACTTTTTATTCCATGATCCAATCCTTTGGCGGATTTTGTCCTCAATATAAGCAAAAACTGCTTTCTTGTGCCTTCCAACAAAAGAGGGGAGTCCCAAGTATTTGCCAAAATTCGGGGCATGTGTCACACCCAGGATCTGAGCCACACTCTCCCTATCAGTCATACTTGTATTCTTACTATAACATATACTCGACTTATGATAGTTAACTGCCTGCCCTGACAGATCCTCATACACAGATAGGCATCTTTTGACTTCACTTGCTTCCTCCACATTTGCTTTAAAGAATAAGAGGCTGTCATATGCAAAGAATAAGTGAGAGATTGGGGGAGCACCTCTGGCTACCCTGCATCCATGTAATAACCCCACAGTATGCGCCTGCTGTAATAATAGGGACAGACCCTCTGCGCAAATAATGAATAGATAAGGGGACAAAGGATCCCCTTGCCTCAACCCACGTGTTGGCACAATAGGATCACATCGTGAGCCATTCACCAGAATATTATATGAAACTGAGGTTACACACTTCATAATTAACTCCACCCAACCACCATGAAACCCCAAAGCCAGCATCATCTTTCTAAGGAAAGACCATTCCACACGATCATATGCCTTTGCCATATCCAGTTTAAGAGCACTCCAACCCCCCACTCCACACTGCTTCCTATTCAAAAAATGTCCTACCTCCGCAGCCAACAGGATATTATCCGTTATTAATCTGTCTGGGATGAAGGCACTTTGTGACTCCGAAATTAATTCCTCCATCAATGGTTTCATCCTGTTAGATAACATTTTTGCCAATATTCTGTAAACCACATTACTGAGAGCTATAGGTCGCAGGTCAGTCACTAATTCAGGAGTGTTTTTCTTGGGGATCAAAACAATATCAGTATCAGTCAATCCAGGTGGGAAATCACATGATTCAACACAATTCACAATGAAGCTTGCCACATTCCCCCCAACCACATCCCAAAACTTCTGATAAAACCCTGGATTCATTCCATCCGGGCCTGGTGCCTTATCTGGGAACATTGCAAATAGTGCTTCCTTAACCTCTTCCAACTCAAAAGGTCGTAGCAACGACTCGTTCTGTGCCTGAGTGACAAGCGGATTTACCCTCTCAAAGAAATCCCCCCCAGTTCCCGGTGTTCCAGAGGTGAAAATATGGTTATAATATTGCAAAATAATATTTTTCATAGGCTCCCCCTCCACCCACTCCCCATCATCATTCATTAATCTAGAAATAGTATTCTTCTTTTTTCGGTGAGAGGCATACCTGTGAAAAAACTTCGTATTAGCATCCGCTTCCTTGAGCCAGTGTTGCTTGGCTCTCTGCCTCCAGTAGGCATCCTCCTGGGCCTCAGTGCAACTCAGCTGCTGCTCCAGGCGTTGGAACTCAGCTAGCGAGGCCGGGTCAGTACGCCCCCTCAATCTTTGTTGCTCTCTTGTCAGCTCTTTAATTCGCTTCCCATACTTGTGATACCGGTCTCCACCCCATCGTGTTAACCGGTCCCCATAATACTGAATACAGCTCTGTAAGCCCTGCCCCCTTCCCTCCTGCCAGGACTGCTCAACCACATTCCTACACCCCTCATCATGCAACCATGCCATCTCAAACCGGAAACCCCTCCTACCAGGTCCACTCCTCCCTAAGGACTCATGAATTCCCAGAAAGAGGGCCGAATGATCTGATTTCCGAGTCCTCAAATTCATCACCCTGGCCCCAGTTACCATGCTACGCCACTCATTCGTTACCAGGACTTTATCAAGCCTCTCCTCCATCCAATTCTCCGTCCCCTTCCCCTTCTCCCATGTATACGGATATCCATGCATAGGCATCTGGGCGAGCCCACAGTCGTCAAGAGCTTCCCCAAAACCACGTAGGAGGCTATTAGGGTGTGGATTCCCCCCCCCCCCCCCCCCCCCCCCTCTTCTCATGCTGATATAACAAATCATTAAGATCTCCAATAACCACCCACGGGAGGTCAGATCTGGCCGATAAAGTTCTCAAGAGATCCCATGACTCAGCACGTCTTGTTTGTTCCGAAAAACCATAATACCTCGTCATTCGCCATTCTGGATATCTAGTGATAGTTACCCCAACATCCACATAATTCGTTGAGTAACTGATTAGCCGAGCCGTACTATTCTTCTTCCACAGTAATGCTATACCACCACTTAGCCCATCACTATCAACATAGAAAAGTCCTTCGTAACCGATCTTAACACGTAATCGCTCTACATGATCACGTGCCACTTTAGTCTCCATCAGAAATACAAAGTCAGGTTGCTTTCGGGACACCATGTCCATAATCTCCCGAACTGTCTGTGGATTACCCAAGCCACGGCAGTTCCAACTTAGGGTACTCATTGATCAGGGCGGGTCTGGGAACCAGAACCCGCCAGCTGCAAGTTTTTTGAAATCTCGGCCATAAAAACATCCCCTCCTTCGTTCGTTCGTCCCTCACCATCCACCTCCCCGCGCCGCCGCTTGGCAACCGCCATTACTTCCGGCTCAACCACCTCCTCGGTCCGGTTCACACCACCCGGAGACCGTCCCATAGCCACCCGATCAGGTTGTGGCTTCCGCCCCACGGCATGCCGCCCTGACAGCAAAAGCCAGCTGCCGCCCACCGGCCTAGGGCCACGGCTCCCTCCTGCCCGTAACTCTGGGCCATACAAATACTCCTCCACCGGCATTTTCGAATCCCTCGCTCCACGACAGAACTGATACGAGTGCCCTAACATCCCGCAAAAATAGCAATAAGTATGAAGGCGTTCATACTTGAACATGACCCAGCAACTCGTTTTGTCCTGCTTAATAAAATTCATCCGTCTTTTCAAGGGCTTATCAACAGGCAACGAAACCCTAATACGGTGAAACATCTTCCACGGGGCGTTATCAAAACGATCATCACTCTTCACAAACGCACCCAAGAAATTTCCAATCTGTTCCAAAATCCGACTAGACGAGTATCCATTCGGCAAGCCATGCAATTGGACCCATAGATCCACCGTATCCAGCACTACATCAATCGGCATGACTCCGTCAGGGACCTGTTTACACACGAGCGTGCTATTATCAAAAGACCAGGGACCCTCATTTAGGACTCGTTCCATGTCCGTTATATGATAAAAGACAAACAAAAACCAGCCAGGCTCCACCTCCGTTGCCTCGACCCCGCTCACCGGTTGCCATACCGATGCCAAGACCTGACTCATAAACTCCAACCTGACTAGCTTCCGTGTCAAGAACCTTCCCACCACCCCCCAACTTTCCTCCACCTCGCCGCCCCCCTCCTCGGCAACAGCCCCCTCAACCGGCATGAAAGCCGTTGCTTCTTCTTCGAGCACCATATCGGCCCACCTGGCCGTCAAACCTTCCACGTCCGGTTCCGTCGGTGAAGACGCCATCATGCATGCAAGGGACGAGTCGTGGGCGTCAAACCTGCGTCGGATCTTTATTTATTTATTTATATTTATATTTATATTTATATACATTTATATGCATGTGTGTGTGTGAGAGAGTAATAATAATAATAATAATAATAATAATAATAATAATAATAATAATAATAATAATAATAATTATTATTATTATTATTATTATTATTATTATTATTATTATTATTATTATTATTATTATTATTATTATTATACAAATACATATTTATATTTATATTTATATTTATTTTTCCACTTATCCCACATCGGTTGGAGAAGTGAGGAATGGAACCTTAAAGCTCTTATAAAAGGATCTCAAGGCTCCATAATTTCAATTGTAATGCTCATCCGCTAGGCAAGCTTGCAATGTCCATCCGCTAGGCAAGCTTGCAATGTCCATTCGCTAGGTAAGCTTGCAATGCCCATCCGCTAGGCATGCAGATGGGCAGGCTACTTAATTTAGGAGCCAAGACTCCATAGTTAAGGAGTCTTATACAGTTAATTATATATATATATATATATATATATATATATATATATATATATATATATATATATATATATTCCCCTTACGAAGGTAATAGCTCATTCCTAGGAATGTTATTCCCATGACAAAATGATCGAACCAAACAATGGAATAGGTCTATTCCAAGAAATGTTATTCCATTCCTGACCTATTCCATGAACCAAACATGCCATTAATAATTTATATCAACATATCACAAATTCACAGAGAAAAATTAATTACTAGTAATACTAAATCACTAATAACAGATTCGTAGAGAAAAAGTAATTAAATTTATTCGTGTTTAGTATTTATCACAAGACCTCAAGTAGTCTGGTAGCTGACTCGTTGGACAGTGGACGGGCTTTGTCTCAGAGAGTAGCAGTCGGCGAGGTAGAACACACCATGCAGAGACGTCTGAGTTCATTAAATGGAGGGGTTGAGCGAACAACCAGGAGCAGTTGGCGAGGAGCGCAACGCAGCAGTCGGTGAGTATACCACGTTGAACGACAACACAATAATCGGTGAGGTAGAAAGCAGAAGTGTCGAATTGTCAATGACTTATGAGGGTAGTGAATTGGACGGAGGGACTAAGCAGACACACCGTTACACCATGATGAGTTTGTGTCTCATTGAACGGAGGGCTAAGCGGAAGAAAGACACTACAAGAATGTTAACATTTAGCGATCGATGTTTTTTAAACGTCGATAAAATAAAAATGCGTCGCCAAATGTCTTTACTGACGAAATAAAAACGTCACCCGGATCGTCGTGTTAGCGGCGTATGGAAAGGTATTACCGACGAAGTTAATTTTTCGTCACAAAATATTAAAATTACTGACGGTTTTGCATGGTCTTGATAATGTCATGGAATACATACTTTTTAAAACGAAATATTAACAAAAACGTCAGTAATAGTTTGTGACGAAGTAAAATATTTCGTCAGCAAATCTGTTTTTACTGACGTTTTTCATACAATTATGCTTGTCATGAATAAATTTAATTGTTGACGAAAAATGAAATGCGTCAATAAAATAACATTTACTGGAGATGTAAAAAGACATTTACTGACTTTTTTCCATATTCGTTGTGATTGCAAAATTTTATATTTGGAGATATTTGCAATTTTTTTTTAATAATTGATGATATTTATATTTACATATACTCGTAATTTTTTTTTTTGAATGCAACAACACCTCCACGGAGGCTTGACCTCATGAGGGAGATGTCACTACATGCCATCTGAACATAAAGTGTTTGTCACATATACTTGTATATAAAAAGGTTTGCACAACAGTTTCATGTAATTGAAAATACAATATTTTAGCATCAATTAAATGTTCAAAATAGAAGAATACATTTCATAGTATAATATTGAATTCAAGGATGTAATGTGTGTATAATGGGTCCAACATTTCTCCATGGTTGTGTAGAAGGCGAATAACAGCAGCAAACATGGGCTCTTTATCATTCATGGGATCCAAATACATATCAAGCAACCTAAGAAAATAAATCAAATGAAAAATAAGCAAAAATTTTATCTAGTAGAGAACACTGAGAAAGCAAATGGTTGTAGGATGTACTCATTGCATATATGCATTTGGTTTACCATCATTTGCACAATACTGTTCTGCAGCTTCACAGTCCTCTAGCTTTCTATCAGGAAACAATAACAAAATGAACTTCATAGTATGATACTATACTTACAATTAATGAACTGAAAATATTCATTTTTCAGAATCAAGCTTGGCAGTAATTATTGATCATGATAATCAAAAGAAAATACTATTACACAGAAAAGGAATTATGCCTACATATTTACAATGCCAAAATTTGGAGGACCAGTGCTTCTTGACCAAGCTTGCGGTAAAGAATAGCCTGTCAGAAAACAATCAAGTTAGAAAAATAGTGAAAATAAGCAACATACTTCTAATTCAAGGGTCATTTTTCCACCATACTAAAAAATATGAACTGAGCATAAATGAAGCAACTCAGTACCTTCTCCATCCATAACTCATAACCTTCAATTAAGTTAAGGACCTCTTCTAGATCATACAAGTCAAATGATTATAAAAAGATCTGTAGCCTCTTTCTGACATGACTATCAAAGATTGAATTCTCTGACAAATGTTCTATTTCATAAGCATCAAGAACTGACTTTCCTTTAACCAAACTAAGAATTGCCTACATTAGCTAATGTTTCAAATGAAGTTCATTCCCAAAGGATATATCGTGCTACAGTAATGCCACATGAACACCCAAAAATTGCAGAAAATTCACATAGAAATGTATCAAATCTTCTTTGTGGGCAATTATCAATGGAGGACCAAGTGACCAAAAGAAGAAAAAGTAATCACATGCTAGAATTCTTGCAAAAACAAAATATACATGGAGAGCTTACCCTCTTCTGGTGGCTCAGAAAACCGGTCAATAGCTCTAATATCAGAGAACTTAACACCATCAACACTGAAAAGGCCTCCATGGACAACAAATATCTTCCCATTTATCACATGAGCTAAGGGTAAAAAGCAGAATACTTCAGCAGAAAGCTCCACAAAAGTTTCACTTAGTTTGGACCTGACCTCGCCCTCAAAACCATGTATTGTGTTCATGCTCTTTCTTTCATGATTTCCTCGAGAGAGATACATAGTTGGAAATTTAAAATCACTGGCATTTGATAACTCATTGGAATCCTAAAAAGAAGTTGCTATATATACATTGCACTAATTCTATGCCAGAACAATTAGTTGGAGACAAGTGAGTTACCTTATGGGCACAAGCATTTGAAAGCAAATAAAGTCAATATGACTTTAACAGAGAAAGATCCTCTATCAACAAAGTCACCATTGAAGAGATATGGATTATATTCAGATGGGAGACCATTGAGCTCAAAAATATTTAAAAGGTCATAGAACTACAATTCATGATAAAAATAAAGGAGAAATCAGCAACGCAGAGGAAGATCCTTTACCAACAGAGTCACCATATAAGAGATATGGGTTATTGACAGGTGGAAGACCATTTAACATTAAAAAAAATGTAAAAATAGGGGTCATAGAACTGCAACCTATGACAAAAACTCATCCAAATAATCAGCTATGCAGGGTCAAATAGCAGGGTTGCCCCTCGCCCCTCCATTTTTCCCAAATAAACAGACACTCAATCCTTCTATGAAAATTCTTTTGGCTTTTGAAGTCCTCCATCATTTTCTTCACAAAATCTAAAATTACAACATCTCCCTCAATCCTGGCACCAGTGTATTGTGACTCCACTTCTACAAGTGTAAAAAAGAAAATAAAACACAGAGCATTCCTGGAGAAGATAGATAATACCAAGTTTGGCTTTTGTTGACAACTTGTTGACAGAAAACATAACAGAAGATAGTATCATATATTTATCTCATTTCGACAACTCACTCACACTACTTATTTCAGGATTAAAAAAAAAAAACAACAACAACAAAAGAAGAACTTATGTACACTATGGAGTGCCTTTCAACAAAAACAACTAAATAAGAAGCAAAAATTAGAAGAATGACTCTAGAAGCTGAGAAGTAATGTGAAAAAATGAAAAAATCTGGCCCTGAAGTAGAAATTCAAAAAAATATATATATAGAATGGTGACAATCTAAGCATAGTAGCAAAAATCATTTGAATTTTTCATGAACAGGAGTAGAACATAAAAAAACCACACAACTTTAGAACAAAACCTAAAAATACTCGATTGTTTCTTCAACTCTTCAACGGCCTGTAGCTTCTCTTTAGTCTTTTGCAACTCATTCTGCAGAGACTGTATAGTTTGTTTTGTTTCATTATCAACTCCGAGGGTGTTAACCATTCGCAGAACTTTTGTGTTTGCTGATGAATAATCACCATGCCCTAGCTTTGAAAAAAACTAATAATGAGAGCAAAAATCATCCAAATGATACCAAATATAGAGTTTATAGATGAATTTTTGGGTCGAGATTAGTTTATTAGGTTTTGTAGTGAGATGATGGAAAACCAGATACGCAGAGTGCGATGTTGCTGTGCAAAAATCAAAGAAAAAAGAGCGAAGAGCAGAACCAAACGATGGAGCCCGTAGTGGCATGAAGGCAGTGGCGTGACTGGTGGGGTGCGGCTGGAGCCTGGACTGACGACCGACGATGGAGCTCGGAGTGCGTGACCGGCGTAGACATAGGCGGACCCACAATGGGAGTAGTGGGGTCAGTTGCGCCCCCCCCCCCCCCCCAACTCTTTCTACTAATATATATATATATATATATATATATATATATATATATATATATATATATATATATATATATATATATATATATATATATATATATATATATATATATATATATACATTTGTTAATCATAAGAGTGATCAGTGGCTTAGTTGGTTGAGTCTTTAATATGGTGATGAAGCAGTATAGGTTTAAAACCCACCTAAAGCATTTTTATATGTTTTAGCTTCTTATCTTTATTTTACCTCTTCCCACCCTTCAATAAATTAAATGTATTTTTTTAATTATAATTTTTTTTTTGCATGTATATTTTAGCTTCTTTTTCTTTATTTTAACTCTTCCCACCATTCAATAAATTAATTTAGAATAGTTTATAGTTGATCTAATTAAAAGAAAATTAAAATAAGTATTTATGAATATAATGTCTTTTCTATTCAAACTATTTTATCTAATCGATTATGTTTTATATTTTGTCATAAATATTTTTATAACATTTTAAAGTGTTTTAAAATTTCACCCTACCCAAGTATAGTTTTGGCTCGGCCCTTAACTATCTTATAGTCTATCATAAATGTTGTATTATAATTTATAATGTATTTGAACCATATTATACATGTTTGATATTTTATCATTGACAATTCTAAAGTCGTGGCGAATTCTTCATACAAAATTGTGGAAGATGCAATTTTTTCTTATAAGCTAAGTGAGATATCCAGTTAAGTACGCCCCCACTCACATTATTTTCTGGGTCCGCCACTGGGCGTAGAGATTAAGTTTTGCAAAGATGAAGTTGAGGATTCTAGAAAGTGCGAATAACTCACAATAATTTTTAGACAAATTTTTTATTTCTTAAGATATATTTCTTACTCAAGTAGGCGCCAAATGATAAAAGCCTCCCCGCACAAAAATTTCACTGCTCCTGACATTTTATTCTAAAAATGATTTTTAAAATATACCCTTTAGGTACGTTTATTATAAAACGTCATTGATTCTATATCTTTATTGACAAAAAATTATATTTCGTCGGCTAAGATTATGACTAAAATTTATCGTTTCTATCAGTATATATAGTGACGTTATTTAGTAAAAGATCGCTAATTGTTATATTTAGCGACGTTTTCTAGAGCGTTGTTAAATTTTTCGTCGGGAAATAGAAGATTTCTTGTAGTGGGAATTGATGAAGCCACGATTCTAGAAGAAGACCAAATACTAGAATAGAAAGAGAAAGAAATTATAAATTGTGGATTTTGAGAATTAGGGTTTTGTTTTTTAAAAATTCACTAAATTATAACATTTATTAATTTAAATAATTTTTTAATTAAGAATTTGGCAGGCTGGCGTGCAAAACCCGCGGGTTACGCAGGTTGGTCTAAAAACCCCGCAAATAAAATAATCCTAAAATTTCAAAGGCCACACCATTTTTTTGGCAAGGCGGGACGTACTCGCCCAACTGGCTAAACCTGTTTTGACGACTCTAGCCAAATTTTTATTATATCTTGATGTTCCAACAAGATGGAACAACACCTAGTCACCTACATTATGTTTAACACTCTCATTCAACATCAAAAGGTGTTTGAAGCATATGAGAAAAAATGTTGTCTCATTCTTTTTTTACTTAGTTGATGTTGTATCTTTTCTTGATTGGTGTTCTGTTCAAAGCTTAGTAACACTTTTGAAAAGCTTTTATATGATGACTGTGAGAATATATGGTTATCTTTATGTCACCTCTAACATCTTCTTCTTTGAGATTTCTAATTTGAGTTGCATGCTGGATGATATGATTGGAGTTGAAACTAGTACTGAAATATTAATCTTTTTTTTTTCTTTTTCCTTTATTTTTTTTGATTTGATTCATCTCCTTTTATCTTCCCTTGTCTTGTATGAGCAATTGAGGTGTAACACACCCAAAACTAGGATAAAAACAAAAGCCGTAAAAGATAGGAATAACTGGATAAAGTCCAAAAACTGAGATTATAAAACGCGGAAGCAAAACCAAACTGTAAAAGGGGTGTTATGCCACACTTAGGTCATACTACCCAAATGCTAAGGCAAGGTTCTACACCATAAATCCATAAGAATCATAACAAAAGGAACTACTAAAATCCAAATTATACATTCCCAAAGTCTAAGTTAAGGTCTAGAAAACCTTCAGTCTAGCAAAAGGAACATCACCACTAGGAAAGGGAAAAGGGAGTAGAACTAAGCATCGTGCTATCGCGCTCACGAGAAGGACTCTACTCCATACCTGAAAACATAATTTAAAAACATTAGCGAGAGATGCTAAGTAAACCCCACTCCAAAACGTAAAGCTATATACATGTGTAATTTTGCATATTCTGATAATCTACAATAACCGATCTACTTTCTATCAAATAGTTGGTGGGCAAATTAACACAGTCAGATAATCAAATAGATAGACAAACAGATAAGCTAAAGTGCGAAAAACTAAAGCAGAAAGTAAATCAACACACAGGTTTGTTTACCCAGCTCGATACAGTGTGTACCTACGTCTGGGGGACGATCACTAATGCGTCCAATCCACTAACTCAGAATCTAATGTACAAAGGTAAACAAGAACGACCTCACCCAAGTGCCCCACACTAGGTCAGTACCCAGCCTATAAAGGTTTAGTGGATTGTTGAAGACGGAGAGCCACACATCCAGAAGTCCAATGAAATCCCTTCAATGGAGAGCTAACTCTGATGCAGTCCGCTTCAATGACGTAGTCCCACTCTGTTCCCACAACTGAGTGATCTTCGCATCCACTGTTTAAGCACAGTTGTTTCTTCTCAAGTTCATATTTGTAATCACCATGAACTTTAGGTTTTGAGAAGAGATAGAACTAGAGAATAGTCTCTTAGAATGTTGAGAGAGCTTGTTAGAGATTCAAGACGTGTAGAATGTATTGTGTATGTCTCTCACCTCTTTCTTGAATCAGCTCCCATAATATATATCTCTGGTTGAGATGTGTAGGACACGTAATCAGAAAATCAATCAGCATCTTAATGAGATTACGTCCATACCCTTTAAGGTGTCTAACTGATTGAGGACTTTCTTGTAATTTCACCTCATGAAGTAACTGCCTTTGCCAGCTCACACACGCCTTCATTAAATGATCTCCAACGGCTTGAATTTCCTTATACGCTTCTGTCGCTTTACCTGATCAATCAGGTCTTCAGTCTTCAAACACTGACAGACAACTAAACTAGAAACCTATCTAATTTGTCATAATAATAATGCCAATTACATGTTGAGGTTTTATAGACTAATCAAAACACTAACAATATGCTTTTCATGGCCAAAACAGGTTTTGGAACTATAATACAAATATATCAACTAACCAACTCTATGAAAGGTTTTCCAAAAGACTCATTTGCCACAAGAATGACAGTTTCAAAACCAATTCAAAGAGAGAGAGACAACAATGATACTAAAATCAACTTAGGGTTAAAGAGACAGTACAAAGAGAGATAACAACAACGTAAGACAAGGGCTCTCATGAATAAAGGCTCACTCAACAGTACTCATCAACAGAGATATCGAAAGGAATGGAGACATGCCAAATCATACAATTAACAAACTTTCAAAATCGTAGCAGAATCAAGCATACAATACTAGTCTCATATCAACAACGTGAATGCCATAGCAATGCATAATCGAGGTAATCACAATCAACCAAGTATCACATGGAACAAATGTGAAGGGCTTCCATCCAACATCAATATCACAATTCACAAGTAACCAGTAACCAATGGAAACAGAGTTAGAAACTTTAAGTGAATACACCCCCTATTGGGATTCTAATGTAACACCTCCAAATCTAGGCATACTTTTAAGCATTTAAACTTAAGAGAGATAGATAATAGAAGTTAAACTGTCATCGATAATTTGTGGAAGCTAATAACAAAAACATGGGGATGATATGCCACATCTAGGTTATTACAACCTAAATGCACAGGCTAATCTAAATCCTCAACATACAAAGTCATACTAAACATCGTAATGTATCATAGGCTCACATGCCAAATAGCAAACTAATAAAGTAAACTAGCTAGGAGGGGAGGTAGACTCTAACTAGTGCGCTCTCGAAAGCTGACTACTCCATACCTGAAAACAGTTAAAACCATTAGCGATTTTATGCTAAGTAACCTCACTCCAATGTGTAAAGATACATATACATATACATTTTTATACTTTGAAATAGTTTTGAGACTTGGGAATACATAAGTATATCTCTAATTCAGTAAATCACAAAGAATGGAATCAAGACCAGACCATACAAGAGATATACTCAACAATGCCACATTATACCACAAGGACATCAATAAGGACCAATTCAACGAGACAACGGTAACGAATCGATATCGATAGGAAGGATATAGCAATCATAGTAATCAGGCATGGATCAATTCTCAATGTAATCACACAATCAACAATAGCTTAGGGTTCCAAGTCCACAAAGGACACAATCATCAATCATACACCGCAAAGTCAACCTCAATGACTCGATACCAAAGTGGATCAGTGTGGAGGAATCCAAATCAGTCAGTTAGATATCGCGGGGTCAAAGACCCGATTCATAGATTCCGTGGGGTCAAAAGACCCGATAGAGATGTGCGGGGTCAAAAAGACTCAATTATGGTTTCCGCGGGGTCAATGACCCGATTCTTGGAGAAAATCCTAAATCCTTAAGTGTATACACCCCTATTGGGACCTCCAATCCCCAATAAGTAGAAATAGGTCCGACAACCTGGATATGTTTCTACAAGTTGTCCGTAAAATACCATCATCTCAAATCCGTAAGAAATTCCCACACTGTCCACCGTACCAGCTCAATCATCATAACAAGGGTTCAATACACAAGGAATCTTAAGAGACAAAGCAAAGAAATAGATTCCACAAGAAATGTATACAACCACGAATAAGCTCAATCAATAGCTCAAATCAAGGAATTTCTCAAGGATAAGATACAACCAAGGTACAAGCTCATAACGATAATTCAATGTCAATCGATATCAAGAAAGAGATACAAGGAATGTATTCTAAAGACAATAATTCGATATCAAAGGATTTCAACAAAGTATCGCAATGAATAGATAGGCTCAAGTTATCCATTCAATCAAGAATCAAGCATAGGCTATCACAAGGAGTTATACTAGCACCAAGAAACAACATACTAGTACACAAGCCAAAGAGTAATCACAAGGGTTCATACGAACATCATAGACTTCATCAATAATCCAACGAATATCAATATTGGATCTTAATCAAGAATCAAGACTCACAACCTAACCATTGGGTTCATAATACACCGCTCTAGACTTACGTGACATCAATAAATATCCACAAATACACGGGAGACAACAAACCAAGAAGCCAACAAAAACCGTACCAGTGGGCGGTTCGGACTGGTGCTTAAGGTCCCGCCGAAACTCCCTGGCGTACCAGTGGGTGGTTCCAGGGAGACCCAAAGCACCCGCTAGAACACCCTTCGTGAACAACGTGACCAGCGGGTGGTTTCGGCAGGTGTGCCACCGCTCGCCCGAAACACCCGCTGGAACATAACCTGAAGCGAATTATTTACTCGGGAAAAATGCCAAGATTGTGCAATTCAAGTCCAAACTCAACAAAACTCATACCAACAACAAATATGACTTTGAATAGAAGAAATGGCACATCAAACACAAGTATACACCTAAGATACAAGCTCTAAAATAAGCATAAACACAAGATCATGCTCGTATTCATCAAGGACATCAAGAATACACATTGTATAGTTTAAAAAGGTTTTCATGGACATAGGGTTACCTCTTAGCAAAGCAAAAACCTCAAACTTCTTCCAAGATCACTCTAGCATGCCATCCTCAACAAGATCTTCATCATAAACCCCAAAACCCAACACACAAGAAATAGAACTTAGATAAGATAAAGGAAAAACCTTAAATAAAAGCTATAGATAGCTATGTCTTACCCTTCCTAAGCTTGGTAAGGAGGAAATGTGGAAACTTGACTAGTTCTCTTGGGTGGAAGATGAAGAATAATTCTTAGTAGGGAGAAATGGTGAAGATGGCGTGGGGAGGTGAGAATGGAGAGCTGAAAACGATTTAGGTTTGATGCTAGCTAAGGGTAGAGATACACTTGTGTGTATATTAGGTTGTAAGATAAGTGTTTGGGCCATAAGTTAAAGAGTGTATAGTTTGGGCTTACAAGATTTATTAAATGGGTTATGGAATATATATTTATTACAGAGTTAATTCCAGCAATAGTCTTCTGACTATTGTGATTTTCCACATTTGGTCCTTGTCTTTTAATTTGGATGAATTAAACCCTTGACTATCAGAATTGTTCCACCATTGGTCCTTCTGTTAACATAGCGTTAAATAAACGTTAAGTGAATGGGTAAAAACGTCATTTCATATGCTGGGTGTCTATGACTTTAGGGACAGACACACGATTTGCAGTGCCATTCGTCCGTCCGTCTTGGCTTTGAGGACGAGACGGTTGGAGTGTTGGCGCCGGACCTATTGGCTTTGAGGACGGAATGAATAAGGATTTGGAGATTTGAGAGGAATCTTATCATTGTTCTTTGTGGTTGCGGAGATGGCGGAGGATATGGACTCAAGGGATGTGCCACCATATGAAGAGATGGAATCTAATTTTGGAGGGTAGGAAAAATGGATGGCATGAACTGGGAGGGTTATCTGGAGAAGAACCTGATTCTTCGCCTTCACTCTCTTCTGTATTCTCATTGTTATGCAATCTAACAATGTTCAACAGGTAAAATTTTCTCCCTTGTTTTGATTTCTAATTACTTTATAGAATTTTGGGAATGATCCGCGTTGTTTTATTACACTATAAATATCAATGGGAGTACAACAGCAACAACAATAACATATAAATGGGTAAAAAAAATCAATCCATGGGATCTTCTCGTCGAGTTTCTTTTCCGGATCGTTGCGACTGCCAAAATCCCCAAAGTCATAGACACCCACCATATGAAAGGACATTTTTACCCCTCCACTTAACGTCTATTTAACACCATGTTAACGGAATGACCAATGGTGGAACAATTCTGATAGTCAAGGGTTTAATTCGTCCAAATTAAAATACAAGGACCAAATGTGGAAAATCACAATAGTTAGAGGACTATTGCTGGAATTAACTCTATTATACATATACTAAGGCCCATACAAAGGTAATAATGGTTCAATCATATGAATCCATTCAAAACCTAAAGAATTGGGCCAATATCAATTCCTTGGCTAGAAATAAGGCAATAAATATAAGAGGTCCGAATGTATAGATAGAAGAATTAAATCTATACTTAGGAAAATATTTGTAGAAAACAATTGAGGTTTTGGAATAAATTTCGGGGTGTCACACTCTTCCCCCCTTAAAAGAAGCTTCGTCCTCGAAGCTTATATTCAAGCAAAGATGGAGTTGCTAGAAATGGATTAGAAGTTCAAATTGGCGTGACAAAAATCAAAGGTGGATTGGAAAAAGGAAGAATTTTTCCATAGAGATCTATTCACCATTCTAACTTAGCTAAGATTACGTACTGAACTACCTAAGCTTACAAAACTTTTAGCTACAACATACCTTACTACTATGATTGATTACTGTTTGAAGCTACACTTAAGTTAAGGTTTCTAGAATGAACAAAATTGAATTATTTAAAACTAGAGATCGAATTGGGACCGGAATTTAGTTTACCTTGAGCTCCGACCTGAAGAAAGGTGCCTGCTAAGCCCGCTATTGCCCCAGTACTAGAACTGGCTGCACCTGAAGGTCTACCCTCTGTTAGTGTTTAAATTTTGTAAACCCCAACTTGTAATTGGCAAAATTATTACGGCAAAACTAGCTAGGTCAAGTTGTGTCTACTACAGTCACTGAGCAATGATCTTGCGGAACAGTCACTACGCTTGTCGGGTTTTGGAAATTAGCAGTTGATTTTGCAGCCCTTATGACCAGCAATGCAGTTACCATATTGATGGTTTTAGAAACCATTCTTGATGAAGTCAGAATTGGCAAAAAGGAAAAATTGCAAGTAATCTTGGTCTACAAGGAAACCCTAAAAGATTACTTGTCATCCAAGTCTCAAAGTATTATATATACTAGTTGTTTACATGGGAAAAAGGTGAGAGAAAGAAAAAAATAGAGAGGAGCTTTACAAGAAATATCTTTCAAGATTTGAATGTCAAAAAATCTCTCTCCACGAGTTACAAAGAAAATACTTTGAGTTATCATCTTCTCAAGACACCATTGATGATCTGAGTTTAACAAGACTCTTGGGAAGAATTTCTACAGAGCTTAAATCAGTGGGCCGTATTCTATATAACTGTGGGAACAGTGGTGAGTGGGCCAGCGAGACGGACAACAACAACACGGATCTCCGAGCTCGACAATCCTCTATAGCTTTCAAAAGATTGGGTATTACCATGTGGTGTGTACCACACATTGGGTGAGAAGGTTTTCTCTTACCATTTGTTTGATTTGCTGTTGAGATAGTGGATTGGACTCGCTGATGGTGGTCCCCCAGACGTAGATACTGTTGATGAGATCAGGAATTTGAATTTCAAAATCAATAACAGAGAATTACATCAGATAGAGACCTATAGAGAGACTCCCACTATAGTCTCCTACACTATAGGCAAGACTAAACCAAAGGAAAGAGAACCACTATTACAAAGCATACAATAAAAACAATATTAAATATTAATAACACTAACACTGTTGTATCGAACTGGGTAAACAATATTATGGTCTTTTACTTCTGTTTGATTTAATTTCCGCACCAAGACTTTTCACTGATCTACGACAGTGCTAAGTCAATCACTTAAACAAAATCATACTGAATTATTATCTAGACACAATATTTAACACAAATACAGAAAATTACATGTGGTATCAGAGCTTTTAAGTCTACATAATGACTTGATCCGTAACGGAATTAGAATTTCTGTATTTTGTGATATTCTTAGTTGAATTGGGGGAAGTATTGATGAGAAGTTTTCTATCGAGAAATCTACTTGCTGAATCTACATGATTGAGAAATCTACTTGGTGAGTCAGATGCTTTACCAAACTTTGATACTACTGATTAGGTCAATGAGGAGGAACCCCCTGCTGAGGTATTTACTTTGTCTATGATTTTGACAAAAAAAAGGGGGAGTAGTATACATGGAGGGGGAGTTTTAGTATACGTTGCGGGGGAGTTTGATAAATTTGTTAGAGTTTCTTTTGAAGGGGTTTTACCTTTACGATTGTAACTGCTTTTTGCTTAAGTTTTTTGGTTATTTAATTGTATTATTCTTTATCGAATTGTTTTGCCAAATAATAGCCAAAGGGGGAGTTTGTTAGTGTTTAAATTTTGTAAACCCCAACTTGTAATTGGCAAAATTATTATGGCAAAACTAGCTAGGTCAAGTTGTGTCTGTTATAGTCACTGAGCGATGATCTTGCGGAACAGTCACTACGCCTGTCGGGTTTTGGAAATTAGCAGTTGATTTTGCAGCCCTTATGACCAGCAATGTAGTTACCAAATTGATGGTTTTACAAACCATTCTTGATGAAGTCAGAATTTGCCAAAAGGAAAAATGGCAAGTAATCTTGGTCTACAAGGAAACCCTAGAAGATTACTTGTCATCCAAGTCTCAACGTATTATATATACTAGTTGTTTACATGGGAAAAAGGTGAGAGAGAGAAAAAAATAGAGAGGAGCTTTACAAGAAATATCTTTCAAGATTTGAATGTCAAAAAATCTCTCTCCACGAGTTACAAAGAAAATACTTTGAGTTATCATCTTCTCAAGACACCATTGATGATCTGAGTTTAACAAGACTCTTGGGAAGAATTTCTACACAGAGCTTAAATCAGTGGACCGTATTCCATACAACTGTGGGAACAGTGGTGAGTGGGTCAGCGAGACGGACAGCAACAACACGGATCTCCAAAGGGACTTTGGACGCTGAAGCACGAATCTCCGAGCTCGACAATCCTCTATAGCTTTCAAAAGATTGGGTATTACCATGTGGTGTGTACCACACATTGGGTGAAAAGGTTTTCTCTTACCGTTTGTTTGATTGCTGTTGAGATAGTGGATTGGACTCACTGATGGTGGTCCCCTAGACATAGATACTGTTGTATCGAACTGGGTAAACAATATTATGTGTCTTTTACTTCTGTTTGATTTAATTTCCGCACCAAGACTTTTCATTGATCTACTGACTGATCTACGACAGTGCTAAGCCAATCACTCAAACAGAATCATACTGAATTATTATCTAGACACAATATTTAGCACAAATACAGAAAATACACCCTCATCATACCTAGCTTCCAAAGGTGCTATTCTTTGACACATGGAGTCGAGCCTGCAATTTACCAAAGTAAAACCTTGCTCCATTGATTGATTTTGCTTCAGAATCTGAGTTGGAATAAGGTCCATGGTTGATTTCGGATCATGCTTGCCTTTTGTTCTCCTTTCTCTCCAACTAGCAACTTCACTACCGGAAGTCCCATTCTCTCCATCATTCCTTTCATCTTCTTCCTCATTCTCTCATTCTCACTCTTCTTGCACCGATTACTTGAGCTTCTTGCTTGGTATATTAAACTGTTCCATCAACACTTTCCTCTCACTCACCGGCATACGGCTCAACTCATCAATGGTAATATACTCATTTGAAAATTAGCCTTCCTGGTAGTTTAGCCAACACCCTGTTCACATTCACTCCCTTTTGCACAAAAATCCAACTTAAAACTATCCCATATGGTAAACTCTTTCGATTGTGAGCTATGCCAAAGTTCATATGTTGCAACATAAGAGCCGACAGATTAAACTTGACTTGGTGCTTAAGGAAATACGCAAAAGATAATGATAATGAAGAGAATATTATAATGAAAGATTACAATAGATTGTATCTCTGTGTATGTCCTCTATAGCTCTATAGACCTCTATATATACTAAACTAAATACTAAATTAACCCTAATAGGATTAAGAAACTAATAATAAGAATAGGAAACTAACACATATTTCCTAATATTCAAAATTACTAAAATTGATCCAATAAATCATGTTTACGGTAACCAACAAGTTGCCCATAAAAATATGATGATGTGGCATGCAGGCCGTCATTGACCACCTCTGACCATCGTTGATAACAAAAGTTGCCATCGTCCACAAAAAAGTGACTGATAAGTGCCAAAGATGCTATGTTTTATAGGGTAATTTAGAGGTTATTTGTGCTATAATTGGAGTCCTTTATGCCTAATTCATGCTTCTTTTTTTTTTTTTTTTTTTTTTATGTAGCATAATTCATGCTTAATTATCTTAATTTGATAGAAATTAGGATTAAGGACTAATTCTATTGCATTTGTAGAAAAATAGCAAAACATTGTCAATTTTTAGGGCATTCCGGCGACAGTTCGGTAAAATGATCATATCTTGAGCTAGGAGTGTCCAAATGAGGTGATTCAAGTGGCTATGGTTCGGGCTTTTCAAGGGCTACAACTTTCATTTTGGGCGAAAATTTCCAGAAAGTTCAACGTAGCTCGAAACATGCGGTGCAGCTGCGTTGATAGGACAGTTAAATGAAAAATCAGAATTTGAGCCTATAAAAAGGCTGGTAAGGGAATTGTTTTAGGAGAAGTCTTTTTCCCCATTTCCTCACCTTTCAATTCAGATTAGGTTAGATTAGGGTTCGGTTAGATTTACATTTCCTTAAAGATCTGCACTCATTTGTTCTACAATTTCTCTTGGATGCTTACACAATAGATTGAAGACTTGGGTAACCACTCTTCCTTGTTTATTATTTCAGATTTAATTTGTGTTTTTCTATCCTTGTAATGATGATGAGTGCTTAGATTGCTTGGATTTGGATTGGATTTGATTTGTTGATTATGTATTCATGCTTAGTATGGTTTATATGATGAGATTTGATGTATGGATTGCCCTTGAATGCCTTTGTTGTAGAGGTGTGCATATTGATCTCTTTCCATTGTAGGATCCCAGTGGTTAGATGAGTGTGAGAGTGGGAGTTTAGCAAGAGATTGAACTCTCCTTAGTCTTGCCCTTGCAATCCCCTTCATACGACTCGAGAGGGCGAGCTTAGGGGAGGAGACGGTAGACCACCCACCAAGTGTTTGATAGAATGCCTCACCCGATGTAGGGAATGAGAGTTTAGGTGTGATGCCACCTAATGTTGGTGTCTTGGTTTTCCCTTAGGTTAGGCAACCTTTGCATCACCCCTTGTCCCTAGTTAAAAGACCATTGAATGCATGATCACAAATCCCTTCCATCAAAATCCCTATTTTACCTTCTTGTTTGTTCTCTTTATTTCTTTTGTTTCCTTTATTTTCTTTGTTTCCCTTGTTTCCCCATGTTTCTCTCCCTTTATCCTATCTTGCACCTAGTCTATCCCATTGATACATTGTGACACTAGATTGTTTGCACTTTACTTACTCCGACTTGCCATCCTTGAGTTCGATACTCGAGAGTTTCACACTTCCATTTACACTCTTTCACACACCACAATTCCACTCCACTCAAATACACAACATCAGTGACCAAGTCGACCGTCAGTAGGCGACCAAATTGGTCACATTCTTAAAGAAGAAAGCGGCCACTGGCTTCTCTAAAGGAGAAGGCAACCAATCTGGTTGCCTTTTTTAGTAACAATGGTGATTGGCTGGTCGCCAGTCACCAATTTCATCATTGCACCTCTAATAACCAATTATTTCATGTGGATAACTTCTTATTAAGTCTAGATTAATCAAAATGACAAGTTAAAGTGTTTAATTGCAACTTTTTAAAGTTCAAGGACTTAATTGCTTTCTCGTGTGAAGTTCAATAACTTATTTGACCCTTTTCCCATTCTTTTTTATATTCTTTCCTTATAAAATATGAAGATAACTTAGAATAAAAATCTTTAAGACTTTTTCATAATAAAGGATTAGGAAATCTTTATGATTTGAATATTCCTTCACAATTCTAAATTAAGACTCAATTGCACCAAATATAAACATTTATATTCAAAATAAATAAAGTTTGAGTTTTTCAATATTTTACTATCAACTTCAAAATTGTTTATATTCATTTTTTTAATAAAAGTTTTTCATATTTAGTCACCTAGTACAGAATTTATTGACAGTATACCAAATTCGATAGTAAAGTTATACTCCGCAATTTATATGTGTTGATGCATTAATATTTTTATCAATTAGTTTAAAATAGTAAAAAAATAACAATAAATCAAGATAAAAGTTAAAGTCAAACTTAACCACAGATACAAAAGGAGAAAATTTGTTTAATAGAGTGTGAAGTCTAATTTTCACTTTTAATTTGAGAACTTTAGCTGTTTAAATTAATTGATGAAATTTCAATGCACCAATGTAAGAAAATAATCAAATTTACCTTTGAATTTGATGTCTAACTAACAAATTTGATAACAAATGACTAAATCTGACAAATTTTCAATTATCAAAGGTTAAATATAATAAATTTTAAAGTTGATGACCAAAGCTTAAAAGATTAATAATTGATGGGCCTTTTGATGAAATTAATTTAAATAAATATAAGGGTCAAATCAACAAATATTACAAATTATAGGTCAAACAATTCATTTAGCTATTTCAATTTGTTGTGAGATCTTTCCTTTCAAAACTTCTAGTTTGCCATCTTCTCCTTGATCCTTTAATCTTCATCATATCTTTGAATAAATTGACCTTGGTAAGATTCCTACTTATTTTATATTATTAATTAACTACTCCACTAACTGCAATGTCCTAGTAGGATTCTCTCTCTCCCTTTCTCTCTCTTACATTCTTCTCCTAGTTTGCTATTCTCAATACCCTTTGTGTTGGTTAGGGTTCCACCCACACTTTCTCTTAATTAATATTCTCTTCAAAATTTGTTGGTTAGGGTGAGTCTTAATAACCTCTCAATCACTGAAAAAAGGTGCAAGATAGGAGGGAACTGGAAATGGGTTTTGTTTCTCTGTAGCTATTCTGTATGAAATAGGTTTTTTCTTTTTCTTTCTTTGTGTAGTTTGGAGCATTCTGCTCTTGTAAATTGATGCTGCACAGCTTTCTCCTTGCAGTGTACAGAACCTGGAAGTAAGAGAAAACCTCAGATCTCTCTAATTCTCATTCTCATATTCTCTGTGGCAGTCATTGCGCTGTATTGCGCCTTTTCTTTCTTCTTCTCCATCAGTGGGTTCTTCTTTGCTACTCCCAAGAGCACAAGGACCTCAGGGGGTTCAGTCTAACACTCTAACCCGCCCCCATTCACTGCTCGTTACTGCGCTTGAAGAAGCGTTGTTTCTTAAGAGGTATTATTTTTTTGAAATAGAGGAAGAAAAAACATTGAGTTTAATTTTCATGCATGTTAGTCTTATGGGCTTTCTATTATTTTGCTACTGTTACTTGTTTGCAACGTTGTTTTTGAAAATATTGTAGCCTTTTACAACCATGTTTTTCTAAAAATGAAAAAAAAAAACCCGGGAATTTTGGTCATATCAATTATCAACTAAGTTGGGAAAGAGGCCAAAAATATGGCGTGTTACAAAAATAAGCCCTTTTCTGTTTTTGGCAAAAAAGGAGAAGCTCCCATCTATTTAATAGCATAGCTTGAACAGTGTTTTGTTGTTGGGAGGAGGGGAGGTGGGATGATGATGGTAATGAAATTATGAAATTGTAATCCAAGTCTGGAGTGAATCCAGCCTTCATTCTATCTTGCATAGAGAATAGAATATTAGATTAGATTTCCACATTTTAGTACAAATGGAGGAGAGGTGTAAATCTCATTTTCAATTATGTTTTTATGACATCTTGCCTCTGGCATGTTGCTGTCTTATGGAAAGCAATTCCAGTGTAGGAAGTTGTTGAAGAGATGTGTAAACATTTTTTTTTCTCCTTTTCTACAAAATACAAAGAACAGAGATGACTTAAGGAACCAAAGTACATCTCCAAGGCTTCTGAGTCAATGGGTCGCTTTTTTATTTTTTATTTTACCAATTTTAACCGAGTTATGATGGGTTTGGCAGCAGAAGATTCTGAGGTCTGAACTGGTGGCCAAGGGCCAAGGCTGACTCCCATTGTAGAGACAAGCCTGTCTGTCCTGTGTTTGAAAACAATGCTGGGGTGTTCAACATTATGGGGTTGGAAAGAGTGATAACATAGTAGTAATAGGAGATTGAATAAGGAAGTAACTTGACACTTACTTATAGAAGTTACTTGGTGCTTGTTTGTTTTATAGTTTATTAGAGCTTATCTACTTTGTAAACCATAGGCTGCACCAGACACTAAAAGGAGAAATTTTCTTTTAAGGCCAAATAAGAGGCAAAACGCTCTTTTTCAAGAAGCTTCATACTTGAGGTTTTTTTAGAAAAGGCTTTTATTCAGTAAACTCCAATTGGCCAAACAAGCATTAAGAAAGGTATGCAACTGCAAATCCACTAAAGTCATTTGAAAGGTAAGAAAGTAACTTTTCGTGCATGTGTTTATTTGAAAGGAGAAGGAAGCTAAATTCTATGCAAAAGTACTGGTTGAGTGCCCAACTTATCCATCTAAAATGATTTGCAATAATAAGTCTTCTAAGTTTGCTTTTATATTTGAAAAAAAAAAAATTTCTTAATCTAGTTTAGTTGGCTTTCTTGGTCTCTTTGTTTAAAGTAGTCTGTTCTGCGTTTCTCGCTTGTTCTTAAGTCTTGCTTAGTCCTTTTAGTTTTGAACACTCCGTTACAAATCTTGACCAATTTTTGGGTGGAACTCTCTACTTATTTTCCCATATTTAATTCCTTTTCAGTCCTTAAGATGAGTCCAACAAACATTGTTGATTCCTGTAACGATGGAGACCTCAGAGGGTATATGAAAGCTGTTAAACTGGAGCCAGATTTTGTTGGAGGGTCAATGTCACAGAAGGAATTTTATAAAAATGATGTAATGCTATCCAAAGTGAATTCAGGAGAAAACCAAAACTCCACTGCTTCATATACCGTACAGGGTGACAGAAGCATTTTGGGTCAAGAACAGTCTTCAGTAGATGATTCAGGCCTTTGTTCCATATCACCAATATGTCCAGCACCTCTTTGTCGGCAGTTTTGGAAAGCTGGAAACTATGATGAGGGGCTTTCTTCTAAGCCTACCCATAAAAGTACCATACTTTTAAACACTAAATCTTTTTCTTTTTGGGAAATCATATAAGGCTTTAGTACCCCAGATACCCTGGGGTTAAGGCTCTCTAACTTGGTTTGTATATTACATTTTAATGACTTCCTATTTGTTGATCAATGGTTGCTACTGTGTGGTTGAACTTGACAAGCTCAAATAGTCAAGTTTTATGTTTTTTAGTGTTCTAAACTTAATTCAAGTCCTAGGCCAGTTAATTTCCTAAGTTTGGCTGATCGGCTAAGTGTTTATGTAAAGAACCAGCTATTGTGTCTCTACTTACATAGCCATACACTAATTAAGTTGTCATTTGTTTCCCCGGCCACAGGTTATCTGACTAGTTCTCTTTCTGTTGCAGATGTTACCAATTACTTGCACATTCACCCTAAGTTCCTACATTCAAATGCCACATCACACAAATGGGCATTTGGTGGTATGTGAACTGTCTGCTTGTTTAATCCTTATCTTCTGCCAGGACAGAAATACATATATATTGTTTATTTCTAGTTTCCTACCATGAATATGTAACACTAGTTCCACTTGCTGTCTCATGTTTGCAGCTATAGCTGAGCTGCTTGACAATTCTATTGATGAGGTTAGCTTCTTTTTGCCTGTCTCTCTTCTTTTCCTTTTTCTTGGCTGGCTGACAATGAAACTTTACGTCTTTACTTTGTTTACCATGATTCTGAAATTTCTAGTTATGCTGTAGGACGTCTTATCACTCAGATAATTACTCTCCATCTTTACAGTTATTTTTCTGAATATGTTTTATGGCGGGAAGACATGTGAATTCTTGATAACATGTAGTTGCCACCTCAGGCTTTAATTGTTTGGTGAAACTATGTATTCTAGTGTACATTCATTTATTTATTTTTAATTTAATTTTTTACAGATCTATCAAGTATAAAGTCCAAGATGGATTTGAAATACATATATTTAGATGTATAGTTAGAGTTTCAGCTAGTTATTAAACAAATTCATCTATCTATTACTTATGCATAAAAGCTGAATTCTAGGGATGATTTAAGTTGGAAGCTTTAGATTTTGGACATTTACACTTGGACCGCAAAAATACTCAACCCTGGGCCCTTTAAGCGATTTAGTGAAGAGTGAAAACATTTACCAATTGATCATTTGAAGCTACAAATGAATTAATGATGTATCTGAAAGTAATCTTCTCTTGTATTAAGTGATAAATCAACTTTTTTAGTGGCCTACATGTCTCTGGAAGCAATCAACTTTGAATGCTGATTGGCTAACAGAAGTATTTTGTGTATCCACTTTATGATTGGTAGGTCCTGTAAGCTGTCGGCCATATGACTCTTTGTCATGCATTTGTTCCCTCTCTGTGATTTATTTCTTCTTTCATAATGATTGTGTTTACTTTCTATGTTTTGCACCCATGTTTGATATGCTGAGTAGATACAAAATGGGGCCACATTTGTCGTAGTAGATAAAATTATCAATCCAAGAGATGGAAGCTCTGCTTTGTTAATTCAAGGTATTCTAATTCTTTCAGTTTATCAAGTGCACTTAATTTTTACTAGTATTAATGTATTATGGTTTTGAGGGAAATGCTAATTATGCAATTTTATGCCTTGATAAACTGGACATAGATGATGGTGGTGGAATGGACGCTGAAGCAATGCGTCGCTGTATGAGTTTTGGATTTTCAGATAAGAAGTCAAAATCTGCAATTGGACAGTGTATGCAGTTTGTCATTTGTCATTCCCTTATATTCTTTCAATTCCTTGTAAACTGCTAACTTTCAGTCTTTCAGATGGAAATGGTTTTAAGACAAGTTCTATGAGACTTGGAGCAGATGTTATAGTCTTCAGCCGCTCAATGAAGAGGTTAGAGCGCTGTTTTTATTTTCTATTTTTGGTGTATCATATTTCATTGGGTTTTTATGCATGCGTTTGAGAGGTTGGGTGTATATCAAATGATAGAGTCATAGTAAATACCTTGTAATTATATATATTTGGGTGTGTATTACATGCTCATTAGTTGTATCTCACATGCTTCTGTATAAAAGTTCTGCTTTTGTCAGTTTGTGTTTTGGTACTTCATAAAGTTTTGCTTGCAATTATCGTACTTGTAATGATAGATTGATAGGTACAGCCGTACAGGTCTCGTGCTTGCACTAAGTTTTGATTTCAGTAATCATACTTGTTTCTGTTTCATACACATCTGGATATATCTTAGCTCAAGAATAGCAATTTTTCATTCGGTTAAGGTCTTAGGGAGTGGAATTTCTTAGCCATTTCAAGTAGTCTGATTGCAGCGGAAAAGATTAGACTGGTTTCTTGGAGATAGTGGTATGGTGCTGGTCAAGAATATGTTTCCTTTCCTCAATAGCACCGAATGTAGGAGAACTAGATACATTCAACAAACTTCATTTATTATTGCTAGAATAAGTTAAATTTTCAGAGAAGACATGTTACTAGCAAGACTATCTGGCTATCTGCCAAATTGGAACTTCAGAATCCAAAAAATTCAGCACTAGATAATAATATTATTGTGCAAAATACTGAAACAGGAAACTTCTAAAGAGAGTCAAATGCACTTATTTTGCATACAATTTTAAAAAGTTTAGCATATTGATTACTTGTGTTTTCTTTTCTGAGTTGACCTTAAATTTTTTGTAGCTATGAGATACAAAAGATATATGAATTCATTGGGTTGAGGATGCTTGAATTTTTTACTGTTCTGGAGTGATATTATTATTATTATTATTATTATTATTATTTATTTATTTATTTATTTATTTTACAAGTAATCTTTTATCATTATTTTTAATGGAAAGTGGCTATTCTTTGACCTTTATATGCTTTCTATCGAGGCTTTTTGTTTTGGAAGATCTTCCTTTTTTGTATTATACTAAATTTATTTTTGTTACAGAACTTATGAAACCTATCTCTGAACTCTTACATTTAATAGTTTTCCTTGAAAATTCTAGAAGATTGTTTTTCCTTTATTTAATTTAGTCCTACTTGAGGTTTTAATGTTTATTCAAACACACTGATCAATTTACGCCATCTATTTTCAACAGAAAAAAAACACGAAGCATTGGGCTTTTATCTTACACATTTTTGGCACAAACAGGCCTTGATAGAATAGTGGTTCCCATGGTGAGTTTTCTAGTTTGAATTATCTAAACCTATGCATTGGTCATTTTAGTTGCTGCCAAATAGTGAGGCAGGATGTTGCCTTCAGCAGTATTTATTTATTTTAATAATTATTTTGCTCCAGTTCCATATAATTATAGGTTTCTTCTTCTTCCTTTTTTTTATTTTTTTATTTTTTTATTTTTTATAAATTTTTATTTTTATTTTTATAAATATTTCAGATGTAAAGCTATAAGTATTGCTTCTAAAAGTGCTATAAAATACATTTTACTTTGGTTCCTTAAATTAAATATGAGTATATGACTCCCCAATCTTATTGAATGGTGCTATTTTAGCACATAAGCTTTGTATGCAAATTCCTCTGCTTACATGTCATATCCACTTTATTATATCAGGCAATGTAGTTTTCCACTTTTTACCACTTTTTCCTATAAAGAAAAGGTAAAAGAAATAACCTTCTTCCCAAACTGCTAACAACTTGGTCATATCCTTGTCAACATGTTTTGCTTTTTGACAATTATGCATGGCTTCTAAAACAAAATTTGCTAATTGCTATACTATTAACAATTTAGTGCTTCTTTATCCCAAACAGATATGAGGCAAAGAGCTCTATTTTAAAAATTATTTAAAAACCTTTTCAAGAAGTCTTTTTTATGTTTGCTAAACAAATCTTGGAGTAGAAAGGGCACTTTTAGAAGATTGCTTTTGTCACTTAAAGACCCGTGTCTACACCAAAAATCTTTCTTGGAAAAGACTCAAATTGAGGCTTCTAAAAAAAGAGGCAAATTGCCTTGTATAGTTGTATATACTCTAAAACACACTTTGTAAAAAACTTTTTTTTGCCCAGCTTATGGCTTCTTGAAGTAGATAAGAGGTAATAAGCTCCTGACTAAACAATCACTTACAAAGTTACAAATAATGTTTTGTAGTTTTTAACCTCTGGGAGATATTCTTCCTCCTATCCTACTAAGATTTGTGCCTGTCTCTAACTTTTGTTCAATGGTGCAGATTGACTATGAATACAACTCATCTGCTGGCACCTGGAATTCATTATACAGTGAACAAAATTTCAGGAGTAATCTTTCTCTTCTGTTGCGCTGGTCCCCATTTTCAACTGAGGAGGCTCTTCTTCGTGAGGTATGTCTGACCTTTGGTATTACTCTGTTACTTCCTTGTTCCTTCCTCTATGCAATGTGAAATACCAAGTGTCCTCCCTAAAATAATATTGAACTTGTAGCAGATCCAGTAAACACTTTACCTGTTAATCCATGATGTAAATTTTTGTTTGTAAAATTCTGGGCACAGTTATATAGTGAATTAGTCATTAATACTAGCTATTGAATTTTTCTAATATCAATCCCCACAGCTGAAAAATTACTGTATAAGGAAGAAAATTATGTTGTATTCATTTTGTATAAGGGGAGTCCTAATTGTATATATATGGAAGATTACAGAGGAAACTAATTAATGGTATCCCATGAATCCATGATTTGTGGACTTGTCTATGCCTGCAATTTGTAGAATTCTTGGAATAGATATCATACATTGCTATGTCCTGATGCATGAGAATTACTGTTTACATCAACCTTCTTGTTTTTAGTTGTGCATTTCCAGTTATAAGAACTATTGATATGCTTTTCCTTGTAATTTCTTTTGTTTAATGGACAGTTCGTTGACATTGGTGATCATGGCACGAAGATTATAATTTACAATTTATGGTTGAGTGATGAAGGAAAAACAGAGCTCGACTTCAACTCTGATCCTGAGGTTTGTTTTTGTAAACTATATCACTCAAGATTTCTTAGTCTGTTGTAAATTCATTTCCAGTCATGTAACTTCTTTGTCACATTAATTGCAGGATATTCGTATTTGTATAGATCCAAATAAAATGGAGAAAGGTGCTCGTTCATCAGTAAGTGATGATCATCTTGCCAACCGTCTCCGTTTTTCACTGCGTGTAAGCTTGTATAGTATCATTTTACCCGTGAAATCCTTAATCTCTGCATGCACATCGATTCCTAATCTTTTATCCTTACACACTGAGCAGGCATACCTATCCATCTTGTACTTGCGAGTTCCAGAAAACTTTTGTATGGTTTTACGTGGATCCTTAGTTGAGTATCATAATATTGCTAATGAACTCAAATATCGGCAATGCATCATGTATAGACCTCAAAGCGCTGGAGTTTCAGAGGTAGAAACTTATTTTGCTTTTATATTGATGTACTGTTACATTAAGTATGCAGTCAGTAATCTGCTTGTACATACATAGTGATTAATTTTCCATTGGAGAACCTTTTCTGTTCTTCTCAGTTCTCTCCTATCACTGGTTGGAGTAGCTTATGTTACTTATTTTTGCTCTGGATTCATGGAATTTCTAAATAAAGATGCTCAAAACTATTATTATTCTTGATTAGCTTGAAACGTTTAATGTCAAATGTTTACAGTTGATGTTTTCCAATAACTTTTAAGGGTGGTGTTCTTTCCCATAAATTTAATGGTGATACTTTTCTGCTGCAGGGTGAAGTCATTACCACAATTGGGTTTTTAAAAGAGGCCCCATTGGTGAATCACCATGGTTTCAATGTCTACCACAAAAATCGTTTAATACTGGTGAGTAGTTAAATGCATTCTCCAAAAAGAATCTCAGCCCCACAGCATGATTGAATTTTCTGAGGTGATAACAAAATTGGAGGGACCCCTGGGCCCTGGGGGTGGGGTGGTGGTGGATATTGAATATTAGTGATGTCATCTCTACACTAGTAGTGAGGGGATTAACAGTCTCATGCCCTTCAGAGCCTATTTTTATCCAAACTTTAGGATTAAGTGGCCCAGGACCTAATTAGAGGCACTTTGAGAGTCTTGCTGTAAAGATCTTCATAAAATTGTGGGTTAATTGTGAATCATAAGAATTAAGATGACTCTTTGTCCTAATATAAAACTTGTGTTCTTTTTGCGAGACATTAACCTTGCTGAAAGTGTTCACTTATCCTGCACTGTGCTTCTTAACAAAATATTTTTGGACTCTAAATTATCCACTCACTCTGTTCCTAAAAAACTATCCTGCTTCCTATTTTCTCGTGTCCTATAAAATTTGTCTTCTATAATAAATTCAATGACTTTTAGGTTAATTACCAACAATACTGTATTTATGAAAGGTAAGTCTGGAACTATTCAATCAAATTAATGGCCATTAGTGTATTAAATACAAATTACTAAATCTATGGATTTTTTCTCACAAATGTGATGTTTTTTGCTTTTATTTTTTTAATGGAGGAAGAATTACTAAAGTAGCATCTGCTATTGTTTTTTGTTCTTTTAGCATCTGACCTGCTTTGAAATTGATCTCTTCATAATAATTTATAATATTCAAGTGGTTTTCATTCATTTGTCTTAAATGCTAATTGATGGGGTGTGCATTTTAAAGATTCCTGTTATTCCTTCTGCCCTGTATGCTTTATATCTTATATATTTCTCTTTGCTCTGTTGAAGCCATTTTGGCACGTTGTCAACTATTCTGATAGTAGAGGCAGAGGGGTTGTAGGTAAGAAGCCTTAAAGCAGTTACCTCATTTGCATTTTTTGTAATGCGTGAAAAATAAAACTACGTACTAAAGAAATTAGTGGCCTTTCAGGTGTTCTGGAGGCAAACTTCATTCAGCCAACGCACAACAAACAGGACTTTGAAAAAACTCCTGTTTTTCAAAAGCTTGA